>NC_056740.1:468627425-468762425 GCF_019279795.1 Protopterus annectens | reverse complement strand
TGTTACATTGTTACAGCACAACACAGTGTGTGGGACAAAAAAGCCACCATAGGACCTTAGTTAACAGTCCACAGGAAGATGAACAATGAGAAAGCCACTACCACCTGGATGAATGCAATGCAATGCACAGAAACTGATGTGTAAGGGCCACTGTCACAGGAAAATGGTGAATTCTGTATATGTCAGCATATCATAACGTGCCCCTGGCAGACAGCAGGTGTAAAAGGAAGGTGGTATGATGACAAAATGGAATGCAGAATGGGCATGTCTCCACACACATATCTGCCACAATTCATGCTAACATCAAAAATGGTAGGACAGTAGTATAATAGGTCATGTCAAATTGTTCAATCAACAATATGGTGGCCAAACATGATGTAGCATGATAAAATGCCATGCCAGTGGAGTTAGACAGCATATCCACATATATGTGGTAATGCTTACAATATGGGGAACAGACATAACCACCCTACTATGTATAACACAGTAGGAACTATGGGGAACACACACATGGAGGTGGCCAGGACAGACAACCATGCCACTTGGCCAGGGCAGACAACCATGCCATATAGGTTCATAGGTAGGTACTAGGCTATTGGCCCTGGGGCCTATACAAGCCCAGCCAAAAAAGTACCCTGGCTTTTGCCACCCAAGAAAATCATTTTCTTGTGCCACTGTTGAGCAGAGCCACAGAGGTGATTCCCGGGGTGACTTTCCTATTTCCCATCCAATCATCAAGATTTTTCTTGAAGAGTGCTAATGAGGAGCTTTGTTTGATATAGATAGGTAGTTTATTCCAGAGTATGGGAAGTCTCTGGGACAGGAATCTATCCTTCCGGCATATTCTGTTTAATGTGGTGACAAGGTTTAGGTCCCTAGAGCATGTAGCTCGGAGGGATTGGGATTTCTTTAAGTGGAGCATGTCCACCAGCTCTGGGTTTGACATAGCTTTGTATGTTAGGCAGAGATCACCTCTGAGTAGGCGATATGTGACAGAGTAAAGCTGGAGTTTTTTGAGACGGTCTGCATAGGGCATCTATTTGAGGCTGGTAATCTTCTTTGCGAGGTATTTTTGTGGCCTTTCCAGTTGTTGTAGATGTCTTGTGAGGTACATACCAAAAAGGGCATTGTACTCTATAATAGGTCTAATGAGTGATGAGTAGACGGGAACAATGACCTCTTTTTTTCTGGATGAGAAACCTTTTGTGATGAGGTGTGCCATGTAGAAGTATTTCCTGACTACTATGGCAATGTGATCATCAAAGGAGAGACTACTGTCCACCTGTGTCCAAAGGTCTTTTATCACACTTTCAGTGTTAAGTATACTACTGCCTATGTTGTAGTTCATGGGTACAGAGTTTTTACCAAAGGGGATGACAATGCACTTTTTGGCATTGAGCTTGAGGCCATGGCTTTGACACCAGGCATCTGTCTCAGTGAGACCCTTTTGTAGGATGTCCACATCGTTAGGAGTTTTGATTATGGCTCATAGTTTGCAGTCATCTGCGAACTTTGTTAGCCAAAGACCTTCTGTGTTAGCCTGTACTTCAGAGAAGTAGATACCAAACAGGAGAGGACCCAGGACTGAACCCTGTGGTACTCCACTTGTCACTGGTCTGAAGTCGGATTTGGAGTCTGCTACTTCCACAGTGTGGGTTCTGTCACTGAGCCAGTTGACAACCCATCTTGTGACATAGGGATTTATACCTAGTTTAGTTAGTTTATCTATAATTCCAGAGTGGGTGGTGGTGTCAAAAGCCTTGGCAAGATCTATATAGGCTGTGTGAACCACCTTACCCTTGTCTACGGCTTTAGTGACTGCCTCAAAGAAGTCGACCAGGTTAAAGAGACATGATCTGCCTTTTACAAACCTGAACTGGGTGGGATCCAGAGTTTGGAGATTACCAATATCTTTGTTTATAAGTTCCATGATGATACGTTCCATGGCCTTGCAGACCAGGCTCGTCAGGCTAATGCGGCAGTAGTTCCCGGGGTCCGTGGTGGCTCCCCCCTTGTGAAGTGGGATAACCGTTGCTGTGCACCATTCAGCAGGCACAAAGCCTGAGGTGAGGCTATGATTGAACATGGTACTTAGGTGGGGTGCCAGTTCGTTCTGTAGTTTGTGTAGAATGCAGCCTGGGATGTTGTCTGGTCCCATGGATGCTGTGTTCCTGGCTTTGGAGAGTGTGTTTTTTACCTGTGCAGCCGTGATTACAGGAACTCTGCATTCTTCCGGTATAGAGATGGGCTCTTTAGGGAGTGAGAGGGGGGTAAGGTTAGCACTGAACCTATCTGCCAGGATGTTGGCAATATCAGTTGGGTCTGTATATTTAGTGCCATTGTGCTGTAACTCAAAGTAGATCTGAGTGTTGCCATTAAGATTCTTGACATAGCTATAGAATGCTTTTTGGTTCATAGGTTCATAGGTTCATACTAGGCTATCTGCCCTAGGGCATTTATAAGCCTAGCCAGAGTGTGTTTGGCTTTCACCACCCATTTTAAATTAATTTTGCTATGCCCTTTTTCGAGGTTAGTATACTGTGCCTCTGTCTAACAGTGACACAGAAGTGATACCCTGGGTAAACCTATGATCTCCCATCCACTCATCAAGATTCCTCTTGAAGAGAGTCAATGAGGGACTCTGCCTAACCTGGACTGGCATTTTATTCCAGAATGAAGGGAGCCTCTGGGTTATGAATCTGTCCCTCCTGCATGTCCTATTTATTTCAGTGCTGAGGTTCAAGTCTCTCGAGCACGTAGCTCAATGGGATTTGGATTTTCTGAGGTGCAGCATGTCCATTAATTCCGGGTTGGACATGGCTTTATACGTCAGGCACAGATCGCCTCTGAGCAGGCAGTATGCCATTGAGAAGAGCTGGAGTTTCTTTAACCAGGCAACATATGGCATCTGTTTGAGCCTTTTGATCCTCTTGGTGAGGTACTTTTGGGGTATTTCCAGTTGCTGCAGGTGTCTGGTAAGGTACACACCAAAAGGGGCATTGTACTCAATTATGTGCCTGATGAGGGATGTCTAAAGAGGCACGATGACCTCCCCTGATCTAGATGTGAATCCCTTCATGATTAGGTGGGCTATATAAAATGTTTTTCTAACCACTTTGGCCACGTGGTTGTCAAACGAGAGATTGCTATCAACTTGGATCCCCAGGACCCTAATTACTTCTTCTGTACTTAATGGATTACCACCTATGTGGTAATTTGTGGGCACTTTGTTTTTGCCAAAGGGGATGACTATACACTTTTTGGCATTTAGCTTGAGGCCATGGCTCTGGCACCAGTTGTCTGTTTCTATGTGGCCCTTTTGGAGGATGCTTGTGTCGGCTGGAGAGTCAATTATGGTGCCCAGTTTGCAGTCATGTGTGAACTTGGTCAGCCACAGTCCTTCTGTGTTGGCCTGTACCTCTGAGAAATATATACCGAACAAGAGAGGTCCCAGGACTGAGCCTTGTGGGATGCCACTTGTAACTGGTTTGGAGTCTGACATGACTCCAGCAATTCTAACCATGTGGGTTCTGTCCTTGAGCCAGTTTGCAACCCATCTAGTAACATAGGGGTTTATATTTAACCTGGTGAGCTTATCTATAATGCCCGAGTGGGGTATTGTATCGAAGGCTTTTGCGAGGTCCAGGTTGGCTGTGTGGACCACCTTCCCCTCGTCAATGGCCTTGGTGACTGTTTCAAAGAAATCAACCAGGTTTAAGAGGCAGGATTTGCCCTTAACAAAGCCGAACTGGGTAGGATCCAGTGTCTGTAGGTCCCCAATATCTTTATTTATGAGGTCCATGATGATCCTTTCTATAGCTTTGCAGACCAAGCTAGTCAGGCTTATGGGGCGATTGTTTCCAGGATCCGTTCAGGCACCACCTTTGTAGAGAGGGACCACTGTTGCTGTACGCCACTCTTTGGGTACATATCCTGTAGTAAGGCTGAGATTGAACAATAGTTTTATGTTTGGGTTTAGCTCTTCTTGGAGTTCATGTAGGATGCAGCCTGGGACACTGTCTGGTCCCATTGATGCTGTGTTTTTTGCTTTGGAGACGGCGGCTCTTACCTGAGAATCTGAGATGTCAGGGGGGTAGTACTCTGCTGGGATAGATATTTGCCCTTTTGGTGGGGGGGGGGGAAGTTTGCGCTGAACCTGTCAGCTAGGATGTTGTTGTAGGTTGTCTTTAGAATCAGTGGCGAGTTTGTTTTCGTAACTCACTTTGGAGGATTTTATCAGGGATCGCAGCTTCTTACTGAGGCTGACCAGGGAGCTCCTCCACTCGTGGGATTTTACTCACTTTTGCAAGAGTTTCTTCCTTCTCTTGTACAGTTTGTTTATGGCAGGGGACCATTAGATTGGCTTCCTTTTTTTGGAGGATAGCATCTTATTTCTGTTTGGATATGCACTCATGTAAGTGCTTATAAAGTGCAGTTGTGTAGGATTCAGTAGTCGTAACTGTATTGTCCATCTGCATAGGTGTCATGAAGTTCACCACTTCTGTCTTAAGAAGCATGAAGTTGGCTTTGGAGAATTATTTTACCATGGTTTCCTTAATGGGGGGTGGAGGCAGGATGTGGATATCTAGGTTAATTAGCTTATGGTCGGAGCGGACCAATGAGGCGTTGACTTCAGGTGTGGAACACCGGTCACACATATTGGTAATGACTAGATCCAGGATATTGTTGCCCCTGGTGGGGGTGTGGATAAGTTGATCCAGGTCACTTGAGTTTATGAATTTCAGAAAGTGTTGAGTGAAGGAGTTGGTACATGAGTAGTTTTCCCAGTTAATGGTGGGGTAGTTGAAATCGCCCATTATTAGGGTGTTTGGTTGAACCCTAATATTTTCCAGTACATCAAGAAAAGAGGAGTGGGAATCCTGGGGCATGGTGGGTGATCTGTAGCAAGCTACAATTTGGATTGCAGTTTTGCCCAGAGTTAGTTGCACTTGGATAACCTCGACTGCATTATGCTGAGCAACTAGCCTGGAGGTGTAGATATCCTTAATGAATATGGACACTCCTCCGCCTTTGGTGTTCCGGTCCAGGTTACATGGCCGAAAAGTGTGGTATGAGTTATAGCCTGGTAGTGCAGGGGTGCTCTCTGGAGACTTGAACCAGGTCTCAGTCACTGCACAGATATCGATGTTCTCCATTTTAAGGAGTGCCTCGAGTGAGTGCATTTTGAGATTTAGACTTCTAGCATTGAGTAGCATCACCCTCAGTTTTTGCTTGCCTGTTCCTGTTATGGTGGTGAATTTGTCATTTGAACCTTGCCTAAAAAAGGCACTATAGGGGCGGCAAGAACCTTAACCAGTATCTGGAATCCCAGGGGTGACAGGTGCAGGCCATCTTTGGCAAAGCATCGTGGTCTGTCGACCATGTCATCCCAGGCAGACAGATACTGGATCCCTTTAGAATGACATCAGAAGCTTAGCCAATTGTTGAAGTCAATCATTTTGTCCTTGTACTGCAGCATCATTCTGGGTGATGGCAGAATGCTACTCAGGGCTAGGGTCATACCTGCCTGGGCTATAAGATCAGAGATATCAGGGATGTACTCAGTTGTCAACATATCTTGCAAGGCATGTCCATGCCTTAGCTTCAGTGAAAGGCACATGTGTTGACAAACTTTGCATGTAAATGAGCACACATTGTGTGTATGGCATGCAGCACACATGAGAAAAACCATAGAACACAAAATAGCAGAGGCACTCTGGGGCTATATACAAGGAACAGTGCACATGCCTTTGACCACCTCACAAATGAGGACATCATAAAACAGACAAGCATATTACAGGCATGCACAGCAAGTCTATGCAGAATACCCAGATGGTATGACACATCCAGCCTTTTGATACATTGTGGATGCATCCACTGACCCATATTATAGATGGGCAGTCAAGGGGTTGAGGTGCAAACAGCTGTCGAGCAGTATTGTGGGTAAAAATATATTTGCTTGTCTCAACACATATGTGGAAAACCTGCACGAGAAGCCATAAATATATAAGTGCATGTTGCTGTCATACTGGACACACTTGATGACATTATAAGCACACATGCTTCCTAGACTGTTAGAGTTACATGCATGTTAACACAACATGTGCACTTGCTGACACATAAAACATATGTGTACATATGTTTTTTCAGGAAGACCAAGACAAGTATAACATACAATCACCAATGCTACACTGCATCACTTTGTGGGTAGACAAGAGGGAAGTGTTGTATGACCATGGCGAGCAAAGGGATGGCCACACATCAAAGGCAGCATCACTTAGTACAACCACAGTTTGATAGTAATGGAAAGTCATATGGTGATGTGAATTTCAGGTGCAGGTAAGTACTATCCAGCAGCCACTGGTCATAGGGACCTACTGGAATGCAAGGGATGAGTACCACAATGCTGGTGATGTACAGGGAAGCTGTAAACAATAACACAAACATATGTACCATGCAGGAAAGGGTCAACAGCATAGCTAGGGTGGGGTAAAGCAGGCAGATATCCCGAACATAAGATGTTGCGCAGTATGATTGGTAGGTGTAATCAATTGGTAGAGCTGTACTGCTAGTAATTTCTGTACTGTTATTTTTGAGCACAGGTACATTAGTTTTTATATTGCTTTTCTGGTCAGGATGGTAGTGCTGAAGTGTTTCAGTGCTTCAAGTGTAGTATAAGCTGTAGCAAGCCTCTTCTGCAACTGTATCAAGTGGTTGCAAATATATCAGATGGTTGCTATAGTTTTAAAAGGAGAAGCATTCCTTTGGTCCTTTTTTTTTTCTCATCAATTTGAAGTTAAGGAGAGCAGAAATATGACCAGATTAATAACTGAGGTTAGGAGAGACAGCCAGATAAGTCAGATGTCTATTTTTTCTTTTTGTTCCTTAACTTAACTTGCAGTTGGGGGAACAGATTATGAAATGGCACCTGTTGTTGAATGAGCCAGCTACAGCTCTGGTCAGTGCTGTGTATCCTTAACAGCTCAGTAAATAGATATGAAGTGCTGCTGCAGTGGACAGAGTAATATATGGCCAGTATAGACCTCAATGTCGCATTGCTATGCCATAACCACAATAAGATTGCACTGTGCTACACAGAGACACACACTATTGCAACATCCATATGGATTACCATAGTGCAAGGGGAGTACCAAAGTGAGCATACACTAATGTTAATTCACGGGGTCCATAGCAGCAGATATGTGCAGCGTGTTTATATACAGGTATGGTAATGTGGAAGTGCCACTACACTAAACATTGAAAAGGTTGAAATAACAGATCTGTCAAAACAAATAGATAGGAATGTGATTTTTATATTATCATCTTTGCAATTGGTCTAAAGATGTAAAACAACTTGGTTCAGAACTTATGTTTCCACACACCTGTTGTACTAGGTTCAAATCAAAGTAAAAGTAAAAAGAGCTGACGTGCACTAGGTTGAGTTCATTCAAGAATAAGATTTATTACAGTATAAAAACAGAGACATAATTGGCTTATTTAGGCCTGGTGCCATTCTATGGTGAGACATCCTTTGACTTGAAAGGCAAAAAAAAAAAGTCCATTCCTCAATCTGGCTATCTGGCTAATACTCCTCACTTTTGGTGCAAGGAGCACACACATGTCAGCTATTCATTTTTATATTGGCAAACAGAAATGCCAGTACGAAAATGAATACTGGTACTTCACTACTGATCGACCAGCATTCCTGTCACACCTCCTGACACCTTTCATCTGGAGCATCTGCTCACTTTGCCCAGTCTAGCTGCAACTCTGATTCAAATCAAATTGATCTAACATAATGTAGACATCAGTTAAAAGTGGTGGACAGATCTAACAAGTAAGAAAAAGTCACTACAATAGTCAAATGTCATGAATGTCAAATAACATTTGTAAGTACATAAAAAGTTCTTTTATATCATGAATGTCTGGGTTGGCAAAGATTTCATTGACTTTCTTTGGTCCTTGATTTGTTGAACCATTTCAGAGTTCTGGGTCTTCTGTCAGGGAATCCAGACAACTGAAATAATTCCTTGTAGATTAGCACTCGCTACCTTATAGGCAAAAGTTTGATTCACGTGCAGGTATACTTGGTTGGATGGTAAAATTCTTTCTCATCACTTCAAGTGGATCTTTTATCACTGTGGATGACCAGAGCCCTGAAATCAGTAAGATAGAATATCACAGTTTTATTTCCTGTGTAGATTAACAGTCCTCTATCAAGTAGCCAAGGCAGGCTTTTTCAGAGTTCAGCTGTAACTGTGCAGTTCTGAGTAGTTAGTTGGAAAGCTCAGAATAGACTGGCAGAGCTGCTCAAAATGCTGAAGAAAGAATAACTGATTGACTGACTTTCCACAAGTTTTTCTCCAAGTATATATTCCTTGCCAAAAAAGAGGAAGACCTTGGAATGTCCTTGTTCTCTGCTATGGATTGATAACAGCTGCAGTTGCCAACACAACACTTTGGGGCTACTTTTTTAGTGTTTAATCCTGGCGAATACAAGCATGTTTTTCTTTGTGTTGGTTTATTACTCTTTGACAAATATATGTTGGAAGAGAAAAGACAGATATTGTAAGTATGAAGTTCCTTTTAATATCCTCTGTGCTTATTACTTTTCTGACCTATTGACAGCTTAATGTCCCAGACAGAAATAATGTCCACCTTTGAAGATCATTCCTTTGAGAGGTCTCATTTGGTCTGTATTTTCTTTATTAGATAAAAAGAGATACCATATAGGCAAGAAGCCTTTGTTTTCTGCAAGGAAAAATATTTTAAATTGAGGATGGCCTCTAGCATTTGTGGATTTTTACTGCAGATTGTTTTATACCATCACGTTATATATCAGAACATTAGCAACAAAGTTAGTGCGTAGCAATACATGAAGGAAAAAAGTTAATAAATGCAAGCAGTATACAATAGCTTACACAATGCCATTAACAATAATAGTAATAATCATGAACTAGGAATTAAAACTTCTATTTCAGGGGTAAAATAAAGCATTTCCAGTCTTTACTGGAAAAGCTCACTCAGACTCTGTCATAGATTGCTGAGATGAAAGGGTTAGTTTGTTTTTGTGTTCTTGTAATTTGTATTGCTTCATTGCCTTCTTTTATTTTGTATATTGTGGTGTATTTTCTTTACACTGTGTTTTACTTGTATTCTGCTTTCAATTACATATTTAAACTAGGAAAGTGATCACAGTTGTGTCTCTTAGGTTCATAGGTTCATACTAGGCTATCTGCCCTAGGGCATTTATAAGTCTAGCCAGAGTGTGTTTGGCTATCACCACCCATTTTAAATTAATATTGCTATGCCCTTTTTCAAGGTGAGTATACTGTGCCTCTGCCTAACAGTGACACAGAAGTGATATCCGGGGTAAACCTACGATCTCCCATCCACTCATCAAGATTCCTCTTGAAGAGAGTCAATGAGGGACTCTGCCTAACCTGGACTGGGATTTTATTCCACAGTGAAGGGAGCCTCTGGGTTATGAATCTGTCCCTCAAGCATGTCCTATTTATTTCAGTGCTAAGGGTCAAGTCTCTCGAGCACGTAGCTCAATGGGATTTGGATTTTCTGAGGTGCAGCATGTCCATTAATTCAAGGTTGGACATGGCTTTATACGTCAGGCACAGATCGCCTCTGAGCAGGCGGTATGCCACTGAGTAGAGCTGGAGTTTCTTTAACCAGGCAGCATATGGCATCTGTTTGAGCCCTTTGATCCTCTTGGTGAGGTACTTTTGGGGTCTTTCCAGTTGCTGCAGTTATCTGGTAAGGTACATCCCAAAAGGGGCATTGTACTCAATTATGGGCCTGATGAGGGATGAGTAAAGAGGCACGGTGACCTCCCCTGATCTAGATGTGAATTCCTTCATGATTAGGTGGGCTATATAAAATGTTTTTCTAACCACTTTGGCCACGTGGTTGTCAAATGAGAGATTGCTATCAACTTGGGTCCCCAGGTCCCTAATTACTTCTTCTGTATTTAATGGATTACCACCTATGTGGTAATTTGTGGGCACTTTGTTTTTGCCAAAGGGGATGACTATACACTTTTTGGCGTTTAGCTTGAGGCCATGGCTCTGACACCAGTTGTCTGTTTCTATGAGACCCTTTTGGAGGATGCTTGTGTCGGCTGGAAAGTCGATTATGGCGCCCAGTTTGCAGTCATGTGTGAACTTGGTCAGCCACAGTCCTTCAGTGTTGGCCTGTACCTCCGAGAAATATATACCGAACAAGAGAGGTCCCAGGACTGAGCCTTGTGGGATGCCACTTGTAACTGGTTTGGCGTCTGGCATGGCTCCAGCAATTCTAACCATGTGGGTTCTGTCCTTTGAGCCAGTTTACAACCCATCTAGTGACATAGGTGTTTATATTTAAGCTGGTGAGCTTATCTATAATGCCCGATTGGGGTATTGTATCGAAGGCTTTTGCGAGGTCCAAGTAGGCTGTGTGGACCACCTTCCCCTCGTCAATGGCCTTGGTGACTGTTTCAAAGAAATCAACCAGGTTTAAGAGGCAGGATCTGCCCTTAACAAAGCCGAACTGGGTAGGATCTAGTGTCTGTAGGTTCCCACTATCTTTATTTATGAGGTCCATGATGATCCTTTCCATAGCTTTGCAGACCAAGCTAGTCAGGCTTATGGGGCGATAGTTTCCAGGATCCATTAAGGCACCACCTTTGTGGAGAGGGACCACTGTTGCTGTACGCCACTCTTTGGGTACATATCCTGTAGTAAGGCTGAGATTGAACAGTAGTTTTATGTTTGGGTTTAGCTCTTCTTGGAGTTCATGTAGGATGCAGCCCGGGACACAGTCTGGTCCCACTGATGCTGTGCTTTTTGCTTTGGAGAGGGCAGCTCTTACCTGAGCATCTGAGATGTCAGGGGGGCAGCACTCTGCTAGGATAAATATTTGCCCTTTTGGTGGGGAGGGGGGGGGGGAAAGTTTGCGCTGAACCTGTCAGCTAGGATGTTGGCAATGTCTGTGGGTTCGGTGTATTTTTTGTCATTTTGGACTAATTCTGAGCATATCTGGGAATTCCCACCCAGATTCCTAACATAACTAAAGAAAGCCTTGTGATTATCTTTAGTGTCCTGTGCAATTTTTCTCTCGAAGCTGGCCTTAGACGATTTTATGGGTGCCTGTAGTTTTTTGCTAATACTGATCAGAGATGCCTTCCCTTTTTGGGATTTTGCTCTATCATGCAGTAACTTCCTCCTTCTATTGTATAGCTTGTTTATGGCTGGGGTCCACCAGACAGGACGTCTGCCTTTGGAGGATTGGGTCTTGGTTTTATTTGGGATTGCATGATCCATGCATTCCTGAAGGTGTTCATAGAATGTGTTTAGAAAGGATTCTGCGGTCTTGGCCATATTTTCCACAGGCCCGGGGGCTTTGAAGGATTCCACCTTGGTTTTGAGGAGTGTGAAATTTGCTTTAGAGAAGTTTTTCACTGTGGTTTTCAGGGAAGGGGGTGGAGTCGGGATGTGAATATCCAGTGAGATTATATTCAACCACAGGAAGAACGGACATACGATACTTCACCACAAAATAGAATCCAATTCAGTGAGGATCAGGAATTCATTTAAAAATGAACTCAAGTAGCGAAAAATGTAAGATATAAATACACTTGAAATACACAACTGGTAAATTCTCTAGCGCCTTGGCAAACTTGCCTTTAACAGAGTAAAAGCCTTTTACTCTGTTAAAGGCAAGTTTGCCGAGGCGCTAGAGAATTTACGTTTTTCGCTACTTGAGTTCATTTTTAAATAAATTCCTGATCCTCACTGAATTGGATTCTATTTTGTGGTGAAGTATCCAGTGAGATTAGTTTATGGTCTGATCTTACCAGTGAGGGATACACTTCTGGTCTGGAGCATAGAGTCCCCATGTTGGTGATATCAGGTCCATTATGTTTTCCCCTCTTGTGGGAGTGGTGACTAGTTGTTCCATAGCATTTGAGTTTATAAATTCTAGGAACCTTTGGGCTAGGGTGTTGGAGCTAGAGTAATTCTCCCAGTCTATGTTTGGGTAGTTGAAGTCGCCCAATAAAATGGTGTTTGGAGAGACCTTCATATTTTCCAGTGTTCTCAGGAAGACCAAGTGGGGTTCCTGGGTTTGGGAGGGTGGTTTGTAGCAGGCTATAAACTGGAAAGCAATTTTACCCACTGTTAGTTGCACATGGATAGTCTCTGATGCTTCGTGCTGTGCCACCAACCTGGAGGTGTGGGTATCTTTGACGAATATTGATACTCCCCCTCCTTTTGTGGCTCGGTCCAAGTTTTGGGGCCGAAAAGCATGGCATGAGGTATAACCTGGTAGTGCTGGGGTGCTCTCGGGAGCCTTGAACCAGGTTTCTGTTACTGCACAGATATCGATGTTCTCCATGTTAAGGAGAGTTTCGAGTGCGTGCATCTTGAGCTTTAGACTTCTGGCGTTGAGTAGCATTACTCTTAGTTTTTTATCCCTTGTGATACCTATGGAGGTGGGTTTGTCTTTTGAGCCTTGCCTAAAAAAGGCACTATGGGGGTAGCAAGAGCCTTTGCCAATGTCCGAAAGCCCCGGGGTGACAGGTGCAAGCCGTCCCTAGCGAAGCATCATGGCTTGTCGAGCATGTCATTCCAGGCTGACAGGCATTGGATCCCCTTGGAATTACACTAATACTTAAGCCATTTGTTGAACTTGATCATCTTGTCTTCATATTGTGGCATCATTCTTGGTGAGGGTAAGATGCTACTGAAGGTCAGGGTCATACCGGCCTGGGCTACATGCTCAGAGAGCTCCTCTATGTCTCTTTTCATGTAGTCCAGGGAGGTACGTCTCAGGTCATTCACACCAGCATGGACAATGACTGAGTCATATTTGTACTTGCCTTGGAGTGACCTGAGTGCTTGTGTTATGTAGTGGATCCTAGCGCCCGACAGGCAGCTCACCATGACCTTCTCCTTGTTCAGCCTGGTGAGTGGGACGTCAGTGTGCCTGACAATAGAGTCACCTATTACAAGTGTATCAGGTGTGTTGTTTATCCTTAAGGGCTGTGACTGTTCAGCACACTGGCTTTGTGAGCACTTGTTTTGTTTTGGGGTAGTGGTTGCTTGGGTCTTGTGAGTCTGTTGAGTTTTTAAACTCAACTGCCTGTCTAGTTGCCTGCCCCTTATGTTAATTTGACCACATATTTCCTTCCCTCTCCTCTTTCATTTGCTATTGTAAGCACAAAAATTATCATTTTGTGAAATCAATCCCCTTCAGTTATTTAAATTTATTGGCCCTCCAGCTGTATTCCATAAAGCCAGAATACAAAGTGCCCACCCCTTTCCAATCTATCTTGCTCTTTTAAAATGAGTGTCTCTCCCCTTAGATTGGTAAAGCTTCCATTACCACCCACTTTCATATCTAACTGCTTAGTGCAGACTGCAGGCCTTAGGATACTAATTCATTTTTTCATCTTACCTTTAAAATGTGCAACATCCAGTCCAAGACTATCAATTATTTATGAGCCCACATTCTGCCTCTCATTGGTAATCTAGGGATTAGTGCTTCTGTTTTGCTCCTGCTGAGAGAATGAGCCAAAGTCATTGATTCCTAACTGGGCAGTAAGTGTCTCTGTGGGACCTTCCTGATTGGTCTGGTTTCTATTCGAAACATCTACAAGGAAATGACTACAACAAGCCAACAGATGCCTGCATCATTTGGGACAAGACTGTTGTTTACCAAACAGAATCTAAAGTTTATCTAAACAATCCTGTATTAGTCTGTGATTGACTGTTGTGATATGAATGTGACATAAAAGAGGATATCTGTGAAAAGATGGTTGCTTGCTGGTTCAGTCTGGAAGTGATATTATACAGTTAAATCTATTTTCTATTATTTTTCTGGTTGCTAGTAGAGATACTTGTATTTTTCTGAAAGATACTTGTTTTCTTGAAACATTACAGGAAATTTTTTGTAAACTGAGGAAATGTTTTTAGTGACAGACTCAGCTGGAACATTCCTGATGTCTGGCCAATATCTGTTTGTTCCAGCTTCATCTGTTTTCTCATGAGAAAGGGTTACATCTGGTCATTCTAGACTTGTATACTATATGGTATAAAAAGAGAGGTTTTAGGACAGCCGAATAGAAGCATCACATGTGGATGGACGCCTTGCACAGGATTTCTTCCCTATCAAGTTATCTTCTGTCTGGCTGTCTTGGGACTTCTCCAGCCTGAAGGGACATGAATGAAGTTGAATCTACTTGATTGGTGATATATTACTTTTTTTATTGTATTATTAAGGCTGCATTTTAAATGTTGAGTTAGTGTGTGTATGACTTCTTAGTTTAAACATATTTGAATCCAAAAAAACAAGTATTTTAGAAATGCAACTGTGCAGCAGCCTGATAACAAAAGTTTTTATTTGAATTTATATTTTATTGTTTTGACCACTGTTTTTCACTACACTATGGTGGTGGTGCTGCGTAGCGTTGTCGCCTCACAGTAAGACGTTCTCCTGTTCGATTCTCAGCTAGAGCATCTTCTGTGTGGAGACATGCGTGAATGGGTGTACCTTCGTTGAAGGTTGTGCATCAGGGCCAGCAACTCGGCACGTAAAAATCTACTGCCAATCATTAGCGGACTGGAGTTCTGGTGTGGTGACCCCTAACTGGGAAAAGCTGAAAGACACAACAACAACAACAACAACAACAACTGTTTTTCACTGTTTGTAGAAAGGAAGGAAGGATGAGATAGCTTGTAGACAAGACGATCTACTTTCATTTCTGTTTTGTTGTTCTGCCTTTAATTTTCACTGCCAACTGTTAGAAAGAGATAGGTTTTATAAAGGCCAACTCTAGCTAGCTATACATTCAGAGAGGCTGCAGAAAGGAAAACCCAGAGCATGACTTAACAAGCCTGTCTTGGTATGGGATTTATTGATTTTAACTGCTAAAAAGTGGTGTGACTGAGTGTGATGCAAAGGAATTCTAGACTTTGTCTGACTTTCACAACTTGTACGGGCAGAGCAACAACTTTACTGTACTTAATTTAGTATTTATTTGTATATTGTCTGTGTGATTTTTCTCGCAGACATTGATTTAAATTCTCTTTCTATTCTGTGGTAACTGATTTTGCTTATTTCTTTTAGAATTTTGTATTCATCTGCAGCTTAATATGGATTTCTTAAATGACTATGCCATTAATGATTTGCTAAAGCACAAATATCTTGTACAGAGTAATAAATGCTATGTATATTTAAGGGTAACACCTGATATCACTGATGATCTGTGTTCCTCGTGTCAAAAGTTGGATGATTTGCTTACCATTGTAAGAAGTAAATGTAGTCTTAATGATGATGATTACACTTGTGCAATTGGCACGTCTTGGAGAACCATTGTTCCATATATTAATGATTGGACTGATGAGATAAATAATGTTAGACAAAGAGCAAACAGAGCACATTTAGGAAAGGATGTGTCTATTGTCTGTAAAGCTTACTCTAACCCAAAGAAACAAGATAATGCTACTGACAACTTTAGAATAATGGATACAAGTATTCAGCAATCTGAGGGTTCAGGGCACATAGAAGGAAATAAAAAAAGGAAGATTTTCACAGCAAATAACAAGAAAGAAAAATAAACTGATAAATGTCTGTAAAGCAAAGAGAATATGTACCAAAATAGATACTTCTTTGTATGTGACACAGGGATTACAAGGAATTATAATATTTTTCTATCAAAAAAATTTCCGTCTACACAAAAATGCATTATTTTTCCAAAAGAGAAGGTTGAAAAAAGAAGAAAGTTGCAGGTGAAAAGGAAGAAATCAAAACTGGGTATGGAAGGATTGAAGAACATTACTGTAAGAAAAAAATGAGAAAGACGGAGGTTGACAACATGGCTCAATCTGTGGATGTACAAAGCCAGCTGGATGAGAACTGTATGTTTGCAAAATATACCAGACAATGAAGACAGTGGGGTTAGTAAGACTAATTGTGATGAAGCTCATTCATTTATAACAACTAATGGAGCAGATATAAATGAATTAGATGCTGAAGATTCTTCAGCTCTGGTCAGAAAATACCTTTTAATTGGAGATTAAATTATTAGAAGAAATTATACTTACATGTGCAGAGAAGATAATAAACATTGCATAGTGTTATGCTTGCCAGGAGAAAACTAGAGGGTGTGAAGCAGGCCTTACAATGCTTTAGTGTAAGGAAGTATGGATCTGTTTTTATTCATATCAGTACAAATGATTTTATCCATGAGAACTCTCTGACTGTTTGTAGAGAACTTACATTCCTCTTAGATACCATAGCTTGTGAAAGGCTTAGGATATATTTTTCACAAATCACATATAGAAAGGAGAGTCATGTCACCATGAATGAAAAGATTTTTGGGGGTAAATACTTACAGGAAAAAAAATGTCTCATTTAAAAAAAAACGGAAATGTGTTCAGAATCTGAGCCTAATTTGGGGCTCACTTGTCAAGATCAGGAAAGAGCTTTTTCAGCAGATATTTTGCACTATTTGACAAACACAAGGTGGGACTTTTGCCAAGTCAAAAATTTATGAGTTCATGGATAGCAACATCTGATGCATACTTGATTCAGGAACATTAATAATAAAGTTTTTCTTTTACTAAAAAATTTGCTACGTTCCCACGAGTTTGATGTTGTTATTGTTTGTGAAACATGGTTAAAGAAGAATGACTGGAAACCAGTTCTGACAGGGTGTACATTTTTTACTGTAACAGACATTCTAACAAAAAATCAGTTGAAGGTTTTATGATAAGGATTAAAGATAGGAGAGCTGTGATTAACACATGTTCAGTGATAACACTGATACTATAGATTGTGTAACTGTGACAATAAATACAACCCTAGAACGTATAACAATTGTTGCAGTGTATAGACCACCAAAGTCAAATGTTGATGACCTAGAGGAATTCATACATTTCTTGCATGAAACACAAAATTGAAGAATCATAGTGGCTGGGGACTTAAATTTGTCAGAATCAGATGGGAATAATATTCATTCAACAACATTAGTAAGGAAATGTGCTCAGGAACAATTGCTTCAGATTATATAAAAACCTACCAGGGAATGGAACATGCTTGGCATTGTTTGTGTTCTTATTGAAATTACTGTTACTTCTTGTCAAGTTTTACCACCATTGACGTGCAGTGATCATGGGGTTATAAAGCTTAATTTGTTTCTAGATAATTCATCCAAACTGAAATATAAACCAATCCACACAGAATTAATTACAAATTATGTGGAAGTCGTACTAAATCGTCATGGAATGGTTTCAGGAACATGGCAATCAAATATATTACTTCACAAAAACT
Organism: Protopterus annectens; assembly: GCF_019279795.1. Lineage (NCBI taxonomy): Eukaryota > Metazoa > Chordata > Ceratodontiformes > Protopteridae > Protopterus > Protopterus annectens. The sequence goes on along the minus strand of NC_056740.1, from coordinate 468,745,100 downwards.
GTTATTATTTAGTCCTCAGAAACACATTTATTTTCAAAAGTTCTGGAATTCGTTATTTGAAGTGCTACTGATAATTAACATCCTACTTAACTTGGAGAATTCAGATGTAAAGGTTGTTTCCATACTGAGGTCCTCGACTTCTCTCGTCTCCTTTTTCACTGATCATTTGATGTGTGGCTGTTTTCATTGAACCTCCCTAAAAATGTTTGCTTTTTTCAGTTGCTACATAAATGATAATACTTCGAGCCCTATTGTAATGTTGAGCCGCACTCTTCTTTACATATAATTTATGGCAATTCAGGGGTTTATCCCTATGCAGCACTGTTGTATATATTGTATGTATATTGTATTCACCTGCCAACTTGTAACTGTATGTCATTCCTTCTATGCAAGTGTATTTGTGTAGTTTTTTTTTATTAAAAAAATCAATAAAAGTTCTGTATGAAAAATATATATATGGAAGCAAAACAGTCATTATGTGAAAGTAACTGGAGTGATGCATTCTGTTGTAAAACTGCAGAAGGAATGTGGAAAGTTATGAAAACGAAACTGAATGCAAAAATCAGAAAAAATGTTCAACATCAGGATCCTGGCACACAATATCAGGAGGATATATTTCCATAAGACTGAGATACTTGTTTAAGGTGATACAAGAAATGGAAGAAGGGTCAAACTACAACTTAGAAAACTGAAATAAACAAGCTGGACAAACAAAATAAGCACAGTGTGAGACAAGATCAAGAAAATTTTGAAGAAAATTTATATGAAGATACTGAATATAATATAATAGGAAACCATTTTATAGATGCATAAGATATGGAAGGAGTAAAGACATACAAATTGATAAACTGTGTGTAGATTCTAAAATTTATTCTCGGACACAACAAATTATAGGCATATTTACAAAATCATAATCAGAACAGTTTGGCTCCACAAAGGAAATGATAAGTTGCCCTACTGGCATCCGAATAACCTCAGATACTGAAATCAAATTAGGTTATGTTGAAAAAGAACTATGCAAACTGGATCCAAACAGAGCCCTGGGAGGAGACAGAATTAGGAATAATGACCTGCGAACACTTAATAAAGAACTTACAGTACCAACAAATAGCACAAGGAGACTAATGTGCCACCAATAACAATAACCAGAAGGAAGCAAAGGCACAAACTCCAGAAGAGTAGGCAACAGAGTCTTAGAAATGAGCCTTTAATCCAGAATTAACGAACCAATAACCAGAAGGAAGCAAAGGCACAAACTCCAGAAGAGTAGTCAATGGAATCTTAGAAATGAGCCTTTAATCTAGAATTAATGCTTACAATATACAATACGTTTTCATCCCCAATACAGAAGACTTCATCAGATACATTTTCATTCCCATCTGCTTCCTATTAAATACTACAATGTTAATGAACCCTCCAATCACATACGTTCTTTAAATAAATAGCCCTTCTCAGTAAACTACATAACTAATAATACCATCTTAAAAATATATAATGATAATAAATTTATCTATAAAAACAGAAGGAGGTGAAATTCTTGGATACAGTCAGGGTGTCCCACAGGGCTTTGTCTTAGGCCCTTACTTGTTTAGATTGTATCTTTCAAGTCTATCTTTTTCATCTGAGGTGTTCTATAGTCTGCATGCAGATGACTTGAAATTGGGTAAACTGATTACATCTGTTATAGAGAGGGTGTGTCTGCAAAAGAACATGACTAAATTGAACATTTGGGCTCAGGCGAATAATATGCTGACAGATACATCAAAAACTAAGCATATGAGATTTGGAAGACATAAACTGAAGGATGAATATTTAATACAGCACACAGTGATTGACACTGTAGATTCATTTTTGGACCTGGGTAGATGGGTAGATCCAGTTTGAGTTTTTCTAATCATATAAATCAATTGGTTAATGACAGTTATAGAATTATAGGTTGTATAAAAAGATTTAGAAAGTCTAGGTAATCAGAAATGATGAAGTCATTTTTACTTACATGAGACCCAGACTTCAGTATGAAAACCTTATAAGAAAACAAGCATGAATAAACTGGAAAGAGTACAGCAAAAATATAACAAGAGCATTCATGGATGTAAAAATTTAAGTTATTATGGAAGTCTAAAATACTTGAACTTCTACAGTGTCTTACTGTATATAGATATTTAAGAGGAAATCTTATTCAGGTGTATAGGGCATTTAGAGACAACTACCTTTAGGAATGTTTGGGGTTATAAAAAAGTAGTAAAGAATCATCAGATAACCTATGTAGAAGGTTCTATAGGAATGAGAAGTGCACTAACTGGTTGTCTGACAGAGTAACTGATGCATGGAACAGACTACCAAATTACATTAAAGTACTAGAGAATCATCAGACAACCTATGTAGAAGGTTCTATAGAAATGAGAAGTTCATAGGTTCATAGGTTCATAGGTTCATACTAGGCTATCTGCCCGAGGGCATTTACAAGCCTAGCCCATAGTTTTGTGGCTTACGCCACCCCTTTAGTATGGGGAACTATACCCATTATTTTGCTGTGCCTCTGTTGAGCAGTGACACTGAGGTAATCCCTGGGGTATATCTGCGATCTCCCATCCATTGGTCAAGATTTCTCTTGAACAAGGCCAGCGAGGTGCTCTGCCTCACATATACCGGGATTTTATTCCACAGCATAGGGAGTCTTTGGGTGATGAATCTATCCCTCCAGCGCGTCCTATTAATAGCCGTGTCGAGGTTTAAGTTTCCTGCCTTGTGGCTCTGACGGATCTAGATTTTTGAGGTGAAGCATATTCATCAAATATGGGTTTGACATGGCCTTGTATGTTAGGCAAAGGTCACCTCTGAGCAAGCAAGCGACTGAATAGAGCTGGAGTTCTTTCAGTCGGGCAGCATAGGACAGATGTTTGAGACCCTTTATCCTTTTGGTGAGGAACTTTGTGGCCTCTCCAGCTGCTGCAAGTGTCGGGTCAGATACATTCCGAATGGGGCATTGTACTCAATCATTGGTCTGATGAGTGATGAGTATAGGGAGTCTATGACCTCCCTTGATCTAGATGAGAATCCCTTCATGATAAGGTGGGCAATGTAGAAGGTCTTCCTAACTACTTTAGCTACATGGGTGTCGAATGACAGACTACTATCAACCTGGGTCCCCAGGTCCCTGATAACTTCTTCTATGCTCAGTGGATTGCCACCTATTTGGTAGCTAGGGGTAACCTTGTTTTCCCGAAGGGTATGACTATGCATTTTTGGCATTTAACTTAGGCCATGGCTCTGGCACCAGTTATCCGCTTCTGTGAGACCCTTCTGAAGGATATCTGTGTCAGATGTGTTTTCTACTATGGCGCCAGTTTGCAGTCATCTGCAAACTTTGTCAGCCATAACCCTCCTGTGTTTGCTTGTACTTTGGAAAAGTAGATGCCAAACAAGAGTGGGCCCAGGACTGAGCCCTGTGGTACACCACTTGTGACAGGCTTTGAGTCTGACATGGCGCCAGCAACTCTGACCCTGTGGGTTCTGTCACTCAGCCAGTTTGCAACCCATCTTGTGATGTATGGGTTAACATTTAAGCTGATGAGTTTTTCAATGATACCCGAGTGGGGTATTGTATCAAGGCCTTCGCCAGATCGAGGTAGGCTGTATGGACTGCCTTTCCCTCATCAATGGCTTTGGTGACTGTTTCAAAAAGTCAACCAAGTTTAGAAGGCATGATCTGCCTTTGACAAAGCCAAACTGGGATGGATCCAAAGTCTGCAAATTCCCTATGTCTTTATTTATGAGGTCCATTATGATCCTCTCCATGGCTTTGCAGATAAGGCTTGTCAAGCTAATGGGCGGTAATTTCCAGGGTCGGTGGAGGCACCGCCTTTGTGAAGTGGGACCACAGTTGCAGTGCCACTCCTGGGTACGTATCCAGAGGTAAGACTATGATTAAACAGCTGTCCTAGCTGTGGGTTTAATTCCTCGTTGAGTTCGTGGAGCACACAGCCGGGGACACCATCAGGTCCCATGGATGCTGTGTTTTTTGCTTTGGAGAGAGCAGTTCTCACTTGGGCGTTGGAGATGTTTGGGGGGCTGCAATCGCTTGGTATAGATATCTAACTGGTTGTCTGACAGAGTAACTGATGCATGGAACAGACACCAAATTACATTAAAGTACTAGAGAATCATCAGACAACCTATGTTGAAGGTTCTACAGGAATGAGAAGTGCACTAACTGGTTCTGTGACAGAGTAACTGATGCATGGAACAGACACCAAATTACATTAAAGTACTAGAGAATCATCAGATAACCTATGTAGAAGGTTCTATAGAAATGAGAAGTGCACTAACTGGTTCTGTGACAGAGTAACTGATGCATGGAACAGACACCAAATTACATTAAAGTACTAGAGAATCATCAGATAACCTATGTAGAAGGTTCTATAGGAATGAGAAGTGCACTAACTGGTTCTGTGACAGAGTAACTGATGCATGGAACAGACTACCAAATTACATTAAAGTACTAGAGAATCATCAGATAACCTATGTAGAAGGTTCTATAGGAATGAGAAGTGCACTAACTGGTTCTCTGACAGAGTAACTGATGCATGGAACAGACACCAAATTACATTAAAGTACTAGAGAATCATCAGATAACCTATGTAGAAGGTTCTATAGGAATGAGAAGTGCACTAACTGGTTCTGTGACAGAGTAACTGATGCATGGAACAGACACCAAATTACATTAAAGTACTAGAGAATCATCAGACAACCTATGTAGAAGGTTCTATAGGAATGAGAAGTGCACTAACTGGTTCTGTGACAGAGTAACTGATGCATGGAACAGACACCAAATTACATTAAAGTACTAGAGAATCATCAGACAACCTATGTAGAAGGTTCTATAGGAATGAGAAGTGCACTAACTGGTTCTGTGACAGAGTAACTGATGCATGGAACAGACTACCAAATTACATTAAAGTACTAGAGAATCATCAGACAACCTATGTAGAAGGTTCTATAGGAATGAGAAGTGCACTAACTGGTTCTGTGACAGAGTAACTGATGCATGGAACAGACTACCAAATTACATTAAAGTACTAGAGAATCATCAGACAACCTGTGTAGAAGGTTCTATAGGAATGAGAAGTGCACTAACTGGTTCTGTGACAGAGTAACTGATGCATGGAACAGACACCAAATTACATTAAAGTACTAGAGAATCATCAGATAACCTATGTAGAAGGTTCTATAGGAATGAGAAGTGCACTAACTGGTTCTGTGACAGAGTAACTGATGCATGGAACAGACACCAAATTACATTAAAGTACTAGAGAATCATCAGACAACCTATGTAGAAGGTTCTATAGGAATGAGAAGTGCACTAACTGGTTCTGTGACAGAGTAACTGATGCATGGAACAGACACCAAATTACATTAAAGTACTAGAGAATCATCAGACAACCTATGTAGAAGGTTCTATAGGAATGAGAAGTGCACTAACTGGTTCTGTGACAGAGTAACTGATGCATGGAACAGACACCAAATTACATTAAAGTACTAGAGAATCATCAGACAACCTATGTAGAAGGTTCTATAGGAATGAGAAGTGCACTAACTGGTTCTCTGACAGAGTAACTGATGCATGGAACAGACTACCAAATTACATTAAAGTACTAGAGAATCATCAGACAACCTATGTAGAAGGTTCTATAGGAATGAGAAGTGCACTAACTGGTTCTCTGACAGAGTAACTGATGCATGGAACAGACTACCAAATTACATTAAAGTACTAGAGAATCATCAGACAACCTATGTAGAAGGTTCTATAGGAATGAGAAGTGCACTAACTGGTTCTCTGACAGAGTAACTGATGCATGGAACAGACTGCCAAATTACATTAAAGTACTAGAGAATCATCAGACAACCTATGTAGAAGGTTCTATAGGAATTAGAAGTGCACTAACTGGTTCTGTGACAGAGTAACTGATGCTTGGAACAGACACCAAATTACATTAAAGTACTAGAGAATCATCAGACAACCTATGTAGAAGGTTCTATAGGAATGAGAAGTGCACTAACTGGTTCTCTGACAGAGTAACTGATGCATGGAACAGACTACCAAATTACATTAAAGTACTAGAGAATCATCAGATAACCTATGTAGAAGGTTCTATAGGAATGAGAAGTGCACTAACTGGTTCTCTGACAGAGTAGGTGATGCATGGAACAGACTGCCAAATTACATTAAAGTACTAGAGAATCATCAGACAACCTATGTAGAAGGTTCTATAGGAATTAGAAGTGCACTAACTGGTTCTGTGACAGAGTAACTGATGCATGGAACAGAATACCAAATTACATTAAAGTACTAGAGAATCATCAGACACCCTATGTAGAAGGTTCTATAGGAATGAGAAGTGCACTAACTGGTTCTGTGACAGAGTAACTGATGCTTGGAACAGACACCAAATTACATTAAAGTACTAGAGAATCATCAGACAACCTATGTAGAAGGTTCTATAGGAATGAGAAGTGCACTAACTGGTTCTGTGACAGAGTAACTGATGCATGGAACAGAATACCAAATTACATTAAAGTACTAGAGAATCATCAGATAACCTATGTAGAAGGTTCTATAGGAATGAGAAGTGCACTAACTGGTTCTGTGACAGAGTAACTGATGCATGGAACAGAATACCAAATTACATTAAAGTACTAGAGAATCATCAGACAACCTATGTAGAAGGTTCTATAGGAATGAGAAGTGCACTAACTGGTTCTGTGACAGAGTAACTGATGCATGGAACAGACACCAAATTACATTAAAGTACTAGAGAATCATCAGACAACCTATGTAGAAGGTACTATAGGAATGAGAAGTGCACTAACTGGTTCTGTGACCGAGTAACTGATGCATAGAACAGACACCAAATTACATTAAAGTACTAGAGAATCATCAGACAACCTATGTAGAAGATTCTATAGGAATGAGAAGTGCACTAACTGGTCCTCTGACAGAGTAACTGATGCATGGAACAGACACCAAATTACATTAAAGTACTAGAGAATCATCAGATAACCCATGTAGAAGGTTCTATAGGAATGAGAAGTGCACTAACTGGTTCTGTGACAGAGTAACTGATGCATGGAACAGACTACCAAATTACATTAAAGTACTAGAGAATCATCAGACAACCTATGTAGAAGGTTCTATAGGAATGAGAAGTGCACTAACTGGTTCTGTGACAGAGTAACTGATGCATGGAACAGACACCAAATTACATTAAAGTACTAGAGAATCATCAGACAACCTATGTAGAAGGTTCTATAGGAATGAGAAGTTCACTAACTGGTTCTGTGACAGAGTAACTGATGCATGGAACGGACACCAAATTACATTAAAGTACTAGAGAATCATCAGATAACCTATGTAGAAGGTTCTATAGGAATGAGAAGTGCACAAACTGGTTCTGTGACAGAGTAACTGATGCATGGAACAGAATACCAAATTACATTAAAGTACTAGAGAATCATCAGATAACCTATGTATAAGGTTCTATAGGAATGAGAAGTGCACTAACTGGTTCTGTGACAGAGTAACTGATGCATGGAAAAGACACCAAATTACATTAAAGTACTAGAGAATCATCAGATAACCCATGTAGAAGGTTCTATAGGAATGAGATGTGCACAAACTGGTACTCTGAGAGAGCAGCTGATGCATGGAACAGACTACCAAATTAGATTAAAACAAGTACTAGCTTAGATATTTTTTTTGAAAATAGCCTGGATGCTTATTATGGGAACAAGTGTTTTGGTATATTGGCAGGCTAGAATCGCATTAATGCTTGACATATCAGTATGAATTTATATATGTATGAGCCTGTGGCCTCCTTCTCATATTGGGATTGGTGCTACTGTTTAGCTTCTGGTGAGAGAAGATGCAAAGCTGCATTGTATCTCAGCAGCGTGGACCTGTCATGAGACCAGCACTAGTAGTGGCCAGGCAGTAGCTAATCAGGTGAATTCCCACTTTTCATCATTCTTGACAAAGGTCATTCCGTCTTTTCAGTAAGTACTGCTTGATTAGGTGCTGTGAAACATAACCTAATATCTCCCTAAATACTGCAACCATAAATCATCAGGGTCTATTTATTAATTTCCCCTCAAGGTTTCGCAGTGCCCTGTTTGACACAGACACTTGAGTGACATTTTTCATATAAAAGCACCCTTGAAATTTGAGCAATACCTAGCTGCACAAAGGCCAACTAGTTGTCAGTGACCAGCACTGCTGCCGGGTACTTCTTACTTTGCTTTATATTCTCACCACAACCATCTAATCAAAAAAAAGTGCCTGCTGCCATGGATATGAACTTTCCCACTATCTCTGTTACCAGCTGGATGGATATGGGTATCCTGAAACAATGTAGAAATTGCCTCATGTTTAACCAGCTAATTCTCAAATTAACTGATAAGGTAGATGAGAACTTTGCAACTGGAGGCAAAGCTCTCACATTAAAGCACTCCTAATGTCAATCAGGTTGTCAGTGGTGCACACACTTCACCCATCACACACAGTTCAAAGCAGGCACAGAGACCTACATATGATGGGGCACTCAAACACTCAAATGTAACCTTCCTAAACTCCTAAGATGTCCTATATGAAGTACACATAAATACCCTCAGAAGCCTTGAATTCCCTCTTTCAAAACAACATCCACATCAACACATACAGCCACATCTCATGGAGCACCTACTTATAAGACTATTGAGGTAAACAATGACACAATCCAAAACTGTGGTCATTGGAGGCTCCATTGTCAGACACACTGATGGTCCTTTCAATGGGTGGAGTAAAGAGAAAGTCACCAACAGTTGTTAATCAGGGACCAGGATTCAGCACATTACACATCCACTCAAGTCACTGGACCACAAATACCATTAGGACTCAGTCATAGTCCATGTGAGTATAAATGACCTCAGACATAGCTCCTGAGACTATATGAAGAGAGACATCATAAAGCTCTCGGAATATGTGTCCCAAGCTGGTATGAGCCTAGCACTAAGCAGCTTTGTACCTTCTCCAAAGACGATGCCTAAAAACAAACAGATGATGAAATACTTTAATAACTGGCATAGTTTCTGGTGTCATTCTAAGGAGGTGCAATATTTATCAGCATGGAAAGAGATGATCAACAGACCATGCTGCTTTGCCAGGGATGGTCTGCACCTCTCCCATCTAGGCTTTTGAATGTTAGCTAAAATAGTGTCCTCCCCCATAGTGCCTTTTTTAGGCAATGCCAAATTGAAAGTACTTCTGACACAGCAAATAAAACCAAAAAAATCTAAAGTTGTTACTCCACAATATTAGGAGTCTAAACAAAAAAAAACACTCCCTACAAGCTCCTATCCCACTAAAGAATGCTGGCATCTATGCAGTCACTGAGACAAGGTTTAAAGCCAACCTGTGCCTGCATATAGAGCAATCTCTGATCTAGCTTTAATAGAAATGCTGAAAATTCACAAGTCAAATAGCACATGTGTCACTCACTCAAAGGACCTTAACTTGGTACATGACATCAACAGAACTTTCGGGAGAGATAGATTTGTCTCACAGAGGTTTCCCCACCTTTGAAACAAGCCTCCTATTCAAGTTAAACAAAGCCCCTCCTTGGGCCTATTTAAGCGTAATTCGGACGACTGGATGGGTAACCAGAAATTCACCTCAGGGGTTTCACCTGTGTCCCTCTTGGAAAGGGGCAATAGGTGCTGATTTTAGTGTCTGCTTGAACAAGATGGCCTTGGGAACATGGGTTGAAGTTGGCTAGGTTTGTAAGGACCCTGGGGCTGTTAACCTAGTAAACTCCTATGATCCTATGAAAACAAACAATGCATTGATGACCCAAAAACTTTTATAGAGAATTGGGTAAGAAAGCAAAAGGAATAGAAACACCACACAAAAAGAAGAAATAGACATATTTGGAGAAATATCTGTTAATACCCTGTGAGACATAACAAAGATGTGAACTGACAGAAGAAGTAAAAGAAACAGTAAGAAGTTCAAATGTACAGGATATGAAATGGGATGAAGTAACGGCCAGTGAAACTGAAACAAAATTAAGAAAAGCTCCTATCTGGAAAACCCCAGGCCCAGATGCAGTACCTAACTTCTGGCAGTACCTAACTTCTGGCTAGGAGTATTAGCCTCTTTACATGAAGATATAGCCCTGAGTAAAAACTACTTATATGCACATCCCAAACAGACACCAGCCTCCTCCTTAAAAATGAACCTGCAAGCTATCCTAAAAACTATAGACCAATATCTTGCCTTCCGAAGATGTATGGACTATATGCTGGAATCTATGCTGACTCAGTTTATAGTCATTTAGAAGTAGACTTGGTCATAGCAATAGCATAAAAGGGTAACAAAAGAAAGTCATATGAAACAAAGGATCATTGTTATTAAATAAAGTCATAATGGAGAATTCTAAAAAGGGGAGGAATCTAAGTATGACATGGATTGATTACAAAAAAAAAATGACAGCATTCCACATTCATTGGTAAAGGAGTGCTTACAGATGTATAAGATGCACCCTACACTGATCGATTACATTGCAGTGACCATGAAATAGTGGCAAACCACTTTGCAGCTAAACCATGATTAAGGAGAAATTATCATCCCAGGAATAAAAATTCAAAGGGGAGTATTCCAGGATATCTCTTTGTCATTGCTGCTCTTTTGTTAACCAGCCCACCTAACAGATTAGGTCATGGTTACAATTTGGCTCCCAGAAAAAAAAACAAAGTGCAAATACTTTTTATCTTCTTTTGTGGATGATTTGAAACTCTATAGTTCATCAGATGAGGAGCTGTAAGCATTAATGCAAATAGTCAAAAAGTTCTCACTTGATATAAGAATATCATTTGCTCTTGATAAATGTGCAAAAGCAATGTTTAAAGCAGGAAAGCTGCAGCACCAAGAGAATATCAGTTTGGGGCAAGAATGTGATATAAAAGAACGTGAGCAGGAGGGTGTGTATAAATATTTGGGAATTGATGAAGGATTGATAGTAAAGCATGAACAAATACATTCAAAACTCATAAGGAATGTTTTAGAAGACTAAAATTAGGTTTACTATTGTTTATTTGAATGGAAACACATTTTCTGTTCAAATAAACGAATGGTAATACCGAAAGTAAAAAAAAAAATAACTTATACAATGTCGAACCAAATGCTTGACACATTTGACTCGACATTGTTGTCAAAACCACCACGTGATAGCTGTATAGGAGCTGATGTAAATCAAACTCCTATACAGCTATCACATTTTTGCAGGGGGGCAAGCCCCCCTGCACTCCCCCACACACCCCCTACTTATATATTCGAACTCCGAGATCCCACTACAGTGGGGATGTGGATGAATTTCCACTCCTCACTGTACTGCGTTCTCCCTGCAGATAGTCGATTTCCACTTATGCGAATGCAGTTGTGCATTCACATAAGTGGAGTCGACTATCTGGTACAAAAGTGCTTGTGCTTTCGACATTCTGTTTTTTGGTACATTGTAGCCGATAGAATGTCGTTTGCACAAACAATAGCAAACCCTAAAATTAATACTGAAAACTGTTCCAACATGTAAGAACAAAGTCCAACTTTTAAACCAATTTGTTCCTCCTGTTCTAAATTACAGTTTGGGGTGATTGATCGGCCCCCAAAGGCATTAGATCATCTGGACAGGAAAACAAGAAAAATGCTTCATGCTTATTAAATGATGTACAAAACAACAGCATATACCAAGATTGCATATTCTCTACTCTGAAGGAGGTATGTGCCTCGTTAAAACTGATTACATGTATAGTCATAAGACTGCATATGTTGTTTGTCTTTTCAGATTTTCCTGGTTAGGGGTCGCCACAGCGGAACTCCGGTCCACTAATGATTGGCAGTCGATTATTATGGTGCTGAGTTGCCAGCCCGATGCCCAACCTTCAGCGAAGGCACACTCATTCACGCATGTCTTTCGGAGGCCACTCGACCATGGGGAGGACATGCAGACTCCACACAGAAGGCACTCCAGTGGAGAATCAAACAGGAGAACCTCTGGCTGTGAGGCAGCAACCCTATCGCTGTACCACCGCGGCTATAGTCATAAGACTGCATATATACCTACTGATTTCACCAGGTCCAAACATAGTGAAACTTTTAAAACATGAGGAGAACAAGTCTAAGATGACTTTCCTGTTAAATCTAGTGGAAGCATATCAGTGGCAAATGGCAATGAAAATCAGACCAAAAGTAGACAAAAATAGAGTAGGAACTGAATGTGCCGAAAAATAAAGGAAAGAATATAAAGAGAAGAATCAGATGAGAAGGCAAGAAATGCGGAACAGGCATAAATGCAGTTGCAAGTACAGAATGTTTCTGGAACAACCTCCTGTTGATCAGGATCTGACACAGGATTGTTTAAGGAGAGGTAAATTTAAACCAAAAGATGAAAGGTTAATATTGGTGGCTCAGGATCGTGGACTACGTACACGTTGGTTAACAAAGTCCATTGAACATGTGGGAGAAACTGACAAAAGCAGGTTCCTTGCATTGTTGGCAAACTCAGGAGGTTATGTATAAATTCTAGTGTCACCCAGAGGATAGTCAGCTCACACACAGACAGGAACCAGGAAGTTAGAATTGGGGAGTCCACCTCTACGAAGATGCCAGTCACAAGTGGAGTTCCTCAGGAATCAGTGCTGGGACCACTTTTTTTGGCATTTACTTCTCTGAAGTCATGGCAATTCAAAGGTCCTCTAGCTGACTAAATATGCAGATGATTGCAAGTTTGAAGCTGTCATAGAATCCCAAACTGGCACAAATGTTCTCCAAGAAAGGCTGACACAAAAAAACTACTGATGTGAGAGCAATGGACTAAAACTAAATGCCATAATAGTATCTTTGTGGAAGTCATTCACCCCTGGTAACTATCATATTGACAACACAACTCTAAGAGGTGATCCAGTAGCCAGAGACTTGGGGACACACTTAGACAGTAATCTAGGCTTTGACTATCATGTGTCTACATTAATGAGGAAATCATTCTACATTGTGCAACTTATAAACAAAAATATGGCATCTAGGTACAAGGAGTTCATTGTTTCACAATATTTAGCATTCTTCAGACCTATCACTAAGTACAGTGTCCCCTTTGGTATGTACTTCTCCAGGCACATCTAACAATTGGAATATCCACATTGGTTCCTCAGTAAGGGAATACACGGCATAAGTAACATGTCTTATGCAGACCACCTCAAGGCACTAACCCTGTATTCTGTCTCCCAAAGGCTGTTGAGGGGAGATATATTCCTGGCATACAAGGCATTGCCAGACCCCACCCTGATGGACCTCCTAGATATCCACAAAACAAATAGCACCAGAATTATCCATTCTAAAGACTTAAACCTTGCTGGTGATATAAATAGGACTTGCTGGAGAGACAAATATGTATCTCAGAGACTACCCTTTCTCTGGAACAGGCTCTCCATCCATGTAAAGCAGAGTTCTTCCCTAACCCAATTCAAGTGTAACTTGGACAATTGGATGTGAAACAGGAAATTAATCCCTGGTTTGGCATCTATGTCTCTAATGGACATAGGCAGCCTGTAAATGGTTCATCTCCCAGACCTCTGCTTGTAAATGTTTCATCGCCCAAGCCCCTGCTTACACTTATCAAGGGTACCAGAACATGTCTGAGATTTGAGATGCATGGATAGTTTTAAAAAGGCCCTTGTGGTCATTTAGCCAGTACACACCTATGAACCTATAATTCTCATAAAATAATAATAATCATGCCCATCTATACTAGTAATACTTTCTTGTTTATCAAAAGAAAGGTTTCAGTTCCTACAGGTCTGCCTCACCTACATATGTCATTACACTGTTATGCAATGACACTAAATGTTGTCAGTCCATAAATGAACTGAAAATTACATAAATTTAGCTGCATGTCAATTGTGATGGCAATTTGGCCCATAGATAATACTTATCCCTGAGTGGAGCCTTCCTGGAAAGGCAACCATCCCTGACAAGGTTGGCAAATGCAGCAGTGAAAGTCTGATGCATCACATTTACTATTTCTTTGAACATCTCCTGGACCATGATGCATATCTGCTTCTGGTAGACCTCAGGGACAACCTGGCACAGCTCCTCAAAGGAGTTGATATCCAGTTCTTTATGTACAGCTCCATCATGAGTGGGCATGATGACCTGTGGTGAGTCTGGTAATGCTGCCTTTGGCTCCTTGGTGTCACTTTCCACAATCCTCAGTGGAGCATGTCATGGTTGTCTGGCTACATCAACAAGTATGCTGTCCTGTAATGAGAAATTCCTTCACATGCATGTATTATCAGCATGACAGATGGCATTTGCATACAAAGCATACCATCAGTAACACTGCACAATGGTACAACAGCAGTCTAAATGTGACACACCATGTGCAGCCAGAGAGGAGGCATATCAACACATGTGGATAACCACTATGTCATTACTGTCATACAAGTGGCTGTCAATGTCACATGCTCTGTCAATATAAACAGTCAGTAAGATAGTATGTAATTAACTGAAGAACATACTGGACTTCAAGGCAGATGGCACATGGATATTGCAACCATAAGAGAAAAAACAGATAACATGGAGGATCTATCTACAAAGTGCATATCAACAACACATTCTTAGTTATTTCCACATAGTACAGCATTGACTGTATGGTGTATTCTGCTACTGAGCACACAATCGTACTTCTCTGTGACACACCTGATCTATGCAGCATGCACTTATGATATGTTTGGCATATTAAGTGACACACAACACAAGATCAGACTGTGATATGCATCCAAGTAGTTTGAAGTATGTACATGGATTGGGTGAGTCTGGCAGAGGATAGCCCAAGGTATGACATTTTCACATGATGGACATGCTAGCCCACTCTCATTCCAGTGAAAGCAGCGAACATATCAATATTGCCAACTGAGGCAGACATATATGCAGGTTACAGTGTCAGAAAGCGATGGCATATCATATACACTGTCAAAAAGACATGAATACATATGTACCAGGACAAAACTATCAGGTATGGCTACAGGCTTCTACATTAAAGGTAAAGTAGTCTGATGTGGACATGTACCAACACCAACAGGCAACAGAGGGATGAAATACTCATGTACTTTTGCATCAAGGGTATCAGAAGTAATCCATGTGGGTGCCACAGAAAAACTAACATGTAGGCCGAAGATAATATTCATAGGTGTTATGTAGATAGGAAGCTGAGCATATATAATGTACAATGTGAGTGCTTAAAGGCGTGGTGTACCATTACCCAACACATATAAGGTCACCATGGCATGCCAAGGCTATGGCTATTGCTCCAGTATACATAAGATGCAGATTGTACAGCTAAATATAAATAGTTACCACTGATGTATACATGTAGATATGGACTGGATGGGCATGTGAAAAGCAATGACACACACCTCTCAACTGTACAGATTTTCGCAGAATGTACTGATTTTTGCCTCATATTTTTCGTCCATTTTTTTATAAAATTGTAGTTTTCTGGCAAATTAGTGGCAATTCATTAAAGATTGAAGTTTGAAAATAATGACAGATATTTGAGTTTCAGACCTCATACCTTCAGAAAATTCATGCTAATGCAAAACCTGTTATATTGTCAACTTTCTAAGTTTGGAAGAGCAATATTCAAAAATTGTCCCTATTTTTTGGACCTTTGCCCCACTTTTATTTATGGCTTTGCCCAGATTGCTTGCTCTAAGAGGTTGAGAGGTATGATATGACAACAGTAGCATGGAATCAGAATCTCAGCACACCTTTTCTCAGTGGCCATGTTAGACTTTCAGAAAGACACTGTGCACAGAGAAATGCCAAGAAATACTAATAGTGGAGTGACGTGTGTTAGAGGTATATGGTTACATGCATGAAACATGAGACATAAAGATGTGACAATGAAGTGTGCCACGATGGAAGTAGAAAGATAAAGCTGCCACTCAGAATACATGGGATTACATTTGGCCAATGTGTGCTGTAGGTAGGTGCCATTTCAAAGGCATGACAGTCATTATTAGAAAGCATGCATTTCTGTAGGACAGCTAACATGTCCAATGAAAGGTTATTTTCAGTATATATGTTAACATCTAGCCCACTATGCACCATTGTGCCATAACTGGCCACAGGCAGCATGGCTGAGATGTCCCACATCTGCCAGTAGGATGCCCAGACACACATTTGGTATGCATGGCCAGAAGCAAATGATTTTACATCCATGCCACATACATACATACACACACACACACACACACACACACACACACACACACACACACACATGCTCACAAATACACACACACACGCACACACACACACACACACACACACACACACACACACACACACACACACACACACCTACCCAGACTGCACATATTTGGAATGTGTGACCATATACAGACTGTGCCCATTGTAGATTTCAGACAAGCACTACACATACAAAGAGTTTGAAATCAGTGTGTGCGGCACAGTGTACCTTTCAAGATGAAGGCTCATAGTGCTATGTAGCATGACTGTTTGCAAACATACCATTCCACACAGTTATACAATGAAAAAGATATGAAACAGTGACAAGGGCACCTGAAGTACATGTGAATGCTGGCACATAGCTTGTGGAGAACTGTAACACATGAGTACTCGGGTCAGTGTAATGACATTATACATAATCCACCACCATTTGTACATGCATGTGGAGAACTGTAACACACGGATACTCTGGCCAGGGGAATGACATGATACATTATTCCCCATCATGTGTCCATGCATGTGGAGAACTGTAACACACGAATACTCTGGTCAGTGTAATGACATTATACATAATCCACCACCATGTGTACATGCATGTGGAGAACTGTAACACACGAATACTCTGGTCAGTGTAATGACATTATACATAATCCACCACCAAGTGTACAAGCATGAGGAGAACTGTAACACAAGAGTACTAAGGTTAGTGTAATGACAGTATACATAATCCACCACCATGTGTACATGCATGTGGAAAATTGTAACACACGAATACTCTGGTCAGTGTAATGACATGATACATAATTTCCCACCATGTGTACATGCATGTGGAAAACTGTAACACACGAATACTCTGGTCAGTGTAATGACATGATACATAATTTCCCACCATGTGTACATGCATGTGGAGAACTGTAACACATAAATAATCTGGTCAGTATAATGACATTATACATAATCCACCACCATGTGTACATGCATGTAGAGAACTGTAACACATGAATACTCTGGTCAGTGTAATTACCTTATACATAATCCACCACCATGTGTACATGCATGTAGAGAACTGTAACACATGAATACTCTGGTCAGTGTAATGACATTATACATAATCCACCACCACGTATACATGCATGTGGAGAACTGTAACACATGAATACTCTGGTTAGTGTAATGACATTATACATGATCCACCACCATGTGTACATGCATGTGGAGAACTGTAACACACGGAAACTCTGGTCAGTGTAATGACATTATACAAAATCCACCACCAGGTGTACCTGCATGTGTAGAACAGTAACACATAAATACTCTGGTCAGTGCAATGACATTATACATAATCCACCACCATGTGTAAGTGCATACTGCAGTGTAGGGGCCCTTATACAGCCAAGTCTTCAGGCATACATCTCACATCTCAAATGTGGGTATGGTTGAAGGATGTTTGACGTTAATTTCTGATTATAGGTTCATAGGCTAATGACCACAAAGGCCATTTTGCCCTAGCCATGCATCCCAAATTTCTGCCAAGTTCTGGTACCCTCGATAAGTGTAAGCAAGGGCTTGGGAGGTAAAAGATTTACAAGCAGGGACCCGGAAGATGAAGCATTTATGCTCATTAGAGACATAGGTGCCAAACCAGGGATGGATTTCTTGTTCCCCATCCAGTTGTGCAAGTTCCAGAGAAGGGGGTAGTCTCTGGGATACACACCTGTCTCTCCAGCAATTCCTATTTATATCACAGGCATGGTTTACGTCTTTAGAATGGCGAATTCTGGTGCTGTTTGTTTTGTGGATATGCAGGAAGTCCATCACAGTGGGGTGTGACAATGCCCTGTATGCCAGGCATAGATATTTTCTCAACAGCCTTTAGGAGACAGAATACAGGGATAGGGCCTTGCAGCGGTCTGCATAGGACATCTTACTTATGCCCTGTATTCTTTTAGTGAGGAACCTCTGCGAACATTCCATTTACTGGATGTGCCTGTTTAGGCCATACCAAAAGGTGCACCGTACTCAATGATAGGGCTGATGAATGCTGAATATAGTGGAATAATGGCTTCCTTGGACCTAGATGCCATACCTTTGTTTATAAGTTTCTCAGTATAGAATTATTTCCTCATTACTGTAGACACGTGTTGGTCAAAGTCTAGATTGCTGGCTATGTGTATTCCTAAGTACCTAACTACTGTGTCAACTCTAAGGAGTGTGTTTTCACTACAGTAGTTAACAGGGGTGGATGACTTCCTGAAGGATACTATTATGCATTTCTTGGCATTTAGTTTAATCCATGGCTCTGACACCAGCTGTTTGCCTGTGCCCTTCCTGAAGAACATTTGTGTCAGTGTGGGATTCAATGACAGCTCCTAATTTGCAATAATCTGCAAATTTAGTTAGTCAGAGACAACTGACACTGGCCATGACCTCAGAGAAGGAAATGCCAAAAAGGATCAGTCTAAGGACCAATTCCTGAGGGACTCCACTTTTGACTGGCCTCTTTGTACAGGTGGACTCCCCAATTCTAACTTCCTGGGTCCTGTCTGTGTGCCATTTGGCTATCCACCTGGTGACTTACGGGTTTGTGCCTAAACTCTTGAGTTTGTCAAAAATTAAAAACAAATAAATTACCAAGCCTGCAAGGCTAGAAAGCAAAGTATAATTTATTAAACAAAACAAAGGGACAGGTAAGCATTTTTGCGATCTGCTAATTGCTTCATCAGACAAACTTGTTAAAAGACAACCAACATTCATACACTGCAGCAACCAAACCATGCTTGAAACCAATTTAGCAATTCTTAAAAAGACATTAGCTCATCATATATAAAACCTTTACAAACAAAGTCTAAAATGTCTAAAAATATGTGTTAGATAAATAAAAATTTATAAAATATGCATAAAAGTGTGTGATAACGCTAAAATTCCTGTTTATGTGTATATAAACAATATCCACATTCAGTGTTTCAAAGGGCTTGACTTCAAAATAGGTGTGAAAAATCCATTTAAGACTGGTGTTTTTTCAGCATTAAAAAGCAAAATCCATTTATGTTCTGCCCCTTTAGTCTGATTACCCAAATCATTACCTCTCATGCTAGTATCCAGAACTTGTAAGATCATACACCTGAAATTAAGTTCAGAACCATAATGCATAATACATTGTGCTAGAGCATTTGTATCTTTCTTATTGTTAATGTCTCTATAATGCTCGAGTATTCTGTCTTTTAGACATCTGTTCATCTTACCTATATAGAAAGCATGACAGAAAGCAAAGTAAACTATATTCATTGATCTACAATCAGCATAAACGTCCAATTCTATTTTAAACTCTAGGATGGGATGGACATAAACCTGTGCAGAATGAATATACTTAACAGGTAGAACATTTCCTGCATGAGAACGTACCCAGTCTACTGAATTCAATCCCAGCCATATACTGTCAGGCATTGTAACAAAGATGAGATTTATTATTTCTAAATGAGAAATGTGGTGCTTCACCAATAACTCCTTTTAGCCCATCTATGGTATGCAATATTTCCCAGTTCCATTTAATAATATCACAGTACCTGTTAATGCCACTGGAATTTTGCAAAAAAACCCTGAAAGTATCAGTGTTCAGTATAGAAGTGTTAGCACTTGTGCTAACCACCCCCTTAGTGAAATAAGGCTTACATCTACCTGCCCTCTCATTCCAAGCATCAGATATACAAAAATAAATTTCAGCTTCTTTGTAACCCCTACTAAGAAAATCCTTCTTAGGGGATTCTAAAGCCATTTGTAAGTTTAAATCATTGTTGTGCAACCTCATCAAATGATAAACCTGGCCTTTAAGTGCAATTTGTATAACATGGCTGGGGTGCATGCTGTTCTTATATAAATAACTGTTTTTTCTATTTGGTTTTCTATATACACTTGTGGATACACTTCTCAAATCCGCTTTGTTAAGTGTGACATCTTAAAAATTCAGTCTCATCCAATGAGTATTTATAAGTAAAGCTGAGAAAACCAGTGGAAGCGTGCATATAAGCAATGAAGGCCTTCAATTCATCCAAAGTACCATGCCATAACAAAACAAATCATCCACAAAATGAACGTACCAAAGAATGTGTTCATAGAAAGCATTATTATGTAGGATGTTTGTAATCTCCCATTGTACTAAACGTAGCTAGTTGCACAAGCAGTGCCCATAGTCACGCCAACCTTCTGCAGAAAAAAACTCTTTTTCAAAAACACAATTGGATTTTGCCAATCGTGATTTGAACATGGAGTAGCTCAAGTTCATTGCCTTGTCTGAACAGCCTTGAGGTACATTTATTTTAGATAAAAATCGAGACACCTCCACCTTTAGTCCCTATCTATGTAGTAGGACATTTAGTCGAATTTAATCGAAAGTTTGCTTGTTTGTTTGTTTAATTTAACTGTGGAGGCTGCCCACTAAAGTGTGCTAGCCTGTGTAACTAATTTATCACTGTCTCTGCATTTTCTGTGTATTTCTACAAAAAAAACAAAAAAATAATCCTTGTTTTCCCGCCTTTCTCGACTAGTTTAGACCAGTATACAGGCATTGCTGTATTCTGGGCTGTGGTGCAGTTCCTGTGTTGTCCATTACCTTACTTGGATAGAAGGAAGTTTCTTTGCTTACCAGTGGGAGTGGGGAGCCTTGAGCAGCCTACCTGCCCTTGGGGGAAGTGACCTCAGCACAAGAAGCTGTAGTAATTGGTTGTTTGGGACCATTCCTAGCTCTTTTGTAGTTCACTGCTTAAAATCCGCCTCTGTGTGTTTTTTTCTGGCTATACTGCTCAGACAAGCTCCACGTGGGTTTACAGAGTGGTCCTAGCAGCAAGGAACTCGAAAAAGCGACTACCTTCTGGATTTAAGTATATTTGCTTTTTTTCCACAGGAAATAGCTTCTGTTTCTTACTTTAAACCAGCCTGAACTGTTTTTTTTTCTGATTACTGCATTTATTTTTAAATCTGCACTTAAAGTTACATTTAGTCGAATTTAATCGAAAGTTTGCTTGTTTGTTTGTTTAATTTAACTGTGGAGGCTGCCCACTAAAGTGTGCTAGCCTGTGTAACTAATTTATCACCGTCTCTGCATTTTCTGTGTATTTCTACAAAAAAAACAAAAAAACAAAAAAATAATCCTTGTTTTCCCGCCGTCTCGACTAGTTTAGACCAGTTTACAGGCATTGCTGTATTCTGGGCTGTGGTGTAGTTCCTGTGTTGTCCATTACCTTACTTGGATAGAAGGAAGTTTCTTTGTTCACCAGTGGGAGTGGGGAACCTTGAGCAGCCTACCTGTCCTTGGGGGAAGTGACCTCAGCACAAGAAGCTGTAGTAATTGGTTGTTTGGGACTATTCCTAGCTCTTTTGTAGTTCACTGCTTAAAATCCGCCTCTGGGTGTTTTTTTCTGGCTATACTGCTCAGACAAGCTCCACGTGGGTTTACAGAGTGGCCCTAGCAGCAAGGAACTCGAAAAAGCGACTACCTTCTGGATTTAAGTATATGTGCTTTTTTCCCACAGGAAATAGCTTCTGTTGCTTACTTTAAACCAGCCTGAACTGTTTTTTTTCTGATTACTGCATTTATTTTTAAATCTGCACTTAAAGTTACATTTAGTCGAATTTAATCAAAAGTTTGCTTGTTTGTTTGTTTAATTTAACTTTGGAGGCTGCCCACTAAAGTGTGCTAGTCTGTGTAACTAATTTCTCACTGTCTCTGCATTTTCTGTGTATTTCTACAAAAAAAACAAAAAAACAAAAAAATAATCCTTGTTTTCCCGCCTTTCTCGACTAGTTTAGACCAGTATACAGGCATTGCTGTATTCTGGGCTGTGGTGTAGTTCCTGTGTTGTCCATTACCTTACTTGGATAGAAGGAAGTTTCTTTGCTCACCAGTGGGAGTGGGGAGCCTTGAGCAGCCTACCTGTCCTTGGGGGAAGTGACCTCAGCACAATAAGCTGTAGTAATTGGTTGTTTGGGACCATTCCTAGCTCTTTTGTAGTTCACTGCTTAAAATCCGCCTTTGCACTTTCTTGGCGGTCATCATAAGCATAGCGCCAGTTAAAGAAGATTAAACTTTTTCTGGCTCCGCTAAGTGTGCTCTTCAATTTTTCCCTTAGAACTGTTTCTACTTGCAATCTAAACAGCCTATACTCTATCTGAAAAGCTCAGAACTTGCTCCTAAAGCATTTTTATACAGGTAAAGCACTCTTAATCAAAATAAAGTACTTCATTCACCTAAATTTTGTTGAGTACACATCTCCCTATAGGTCCTTTCTGACTCAGTTACACAGCAATCTTTTTCACTATTTCTAGCATGTCGAAGGGTCAGTTGCTGGCGTCCTCTCCTTTTCAGCTGGTGAATCTGGGAATCTTGAGGCAATGTTACAATTGCCTCATGTACACAGACAACCCTCTCACCCTCCCAACAAATACAAATATATGCGCGAGATGCAACTATATAGCCAAACTGGAGGCTGAGCTCTCTCAATTCAGTACTGGCAAGACCAGTCAGGAGGAGAAGGCAACCACGCACACCACAAACCCAGTCTCACATAGAACTACCACAACTGCAAACCAAACACATAAACGCACAAAAACATACTCGGAGGCACTGATTAAAAATCTACCAAAACAACAGAGGCCTCCAAAGCAGACACCCAAGCAACCACCACCTCAAGACATAGCACATGCAACACATAGTTCACAAAGTCAGTGTGCTAAACAGTCACAGCCCTTAAGGCCAAACAACATGCCAGACACACTTGTAATAGGTGACTCCATAGTCAGACACATTGACGTCCCGCTCACCAGACTTAACAAGGAAAAGGTCACAGTAAGCTGCCTGTCGGGAGCTAGAATCCGCCACATAACACAAGCACTCAGGTCACTCCACAGCAAGTACAAATATGACTCAGTCATTGTACATGCCGGTGTGAACGACCTGAGACGTGCCTCCCTGGACTACATGAAAAGAGACATAGAGGAGCTCTCTGATTATGTAGCCCAGGCCGGTATGACGCTGACCCTAAGCAGCATCTTACCCTCACCAAGAATGATGCCACAGTACAAAGACAAAATGATCAGTTTTAACAATTGGCTTAATTACTGGTGTCATTCTAAGGGGATCCAATGTCTGTCTGCTTGGGATGACATGCTTGACAAGCCACGCTGCTTCACAAGGGATGGCTTGCACCTGTCACCCCTGGGCTTCCGGATATTGGCCAAGGCTCTTGCCACCCCCATAGTGCCTTTTTTAGGCAAGGCTGAAATGACAAACCTACCTCCCTAGAAAACACAAGTGGAAAAAAACTAAGGGTAATGCTGCTCAATGCCAGAAGTCTAAATGTTAGAAAAATATATACGCTGCCTAGAAAAATATATATTCACATATATGCTGCCTAGAAAAATATATATTCACATATATGCTGCTTAGGAAAATATGTATCTAAACATTCAGACACATATAAGTTATGTGGTCAGATATATAGAGAAATGTGTGCTTTAGACAGGAATAAATGTGCTCAAATCTATATGGAAAGCAAAGGAATAATATGTAATGCATTTAATTCTGTTTTACTAGAATAATAGTAGAAATAAACTCGCATATTATTGCTTGAAGCATAAGCTGCAGTGTGACTAGAAACTTGGCCTTGGCAGCGATCAGCTCGGCCTGGCTCATGTCTGTCAGTGAAAGATTATTTTGCAAAGTTAGAAAATAATGAATCTGTGTGCATGTGTATCTTTTCCTGCTTCCACCAGAAGAATGGCCTTGTGCGCACTATCAGAGATAATGTCCAGCTGGTGAACAAGAAAGAGACAAAGAGAAGCATTAAAGAAGACATGCACCCATTGTATTCGAACTAATCTAAGAGCCTTGAATTGGCTACATCCTCGGAAGAACATTGTGACTGACCAGGTGCTTGCAAGGCTGTAATATTCTCATGGGAAAGTAACTTTTTAAAAATTGTAATCTCAGCACTTTTTTCTATGAATGATCATGATGTAAAAACCCTGTCACTGACCACGTCAGTGAGGTGGGCAAAAGCTGATAGTAAAACATATAAAATGTCATGTGTTTCACTAATAAAACCAGACAAAATTCTGTACAAGTTTGTGTATGGTTTTTTGCCTCCTAATGTACATTAGAGTATTTGTAAATTAGATACTTGAGTTTCCTGCATTACTGTCTGTTATTGACTGTCATTTTAAAAATACCTAATGATTTTTACAGTCTGATTTTAACAATTTATTTAACATTTTGGTCCTAATCGTGCCGGAATTCCCTTGGTAAGCTGCAGGTCAGAGTGCATGAGTGGTGATAAATCTGCGCAGGAGAAGCTGCCAAAACAAAATGGTTCTTCTTAAAGTGAAAAGACCTCCGACTGAATTGTTGTGTGTAAAGAGGCTGTCCACTTTCTGATCTGTGGCTGAAAAGCGGAAGACTGGGCCCCAAGAAAAAAAAAAAGACAGTCATAAAGCGGGAGGCTCAGGTAAGAAGAATTTCCCTCTTTGTCTTTGTTTTAGATCAGGGACCAGGTTACACTGTGCTATTGCTAAGGTTTGTGATAGCAGGAGAGAGAGAGTCAAGTTTTGTATCTTGAGTCATAGATCAGGGAATAACAAAGCAAAGTAAACAGTCATTCTAGACACTACTGTGGATATGGGGAAATAAGATACCACGTGGTACAAGAGAAGGGTTACGTAACAGTCTTTTTAAGACATGGGAGATCAGTGCACTAAGAGATCACGAGATCCGCCTAACGGATAATGCGAAGCATATGCAATTGCAGTAAGCAGATAATGTGAGATATTTTGCAAAATGTGTTAACAACTATAAATTTGATAGTAAACTAGATAAACTTTCACTAGTTAAACTCCTTAAACAAGCTTTAATCTGATGCAGGGCGTCAGGCAAAAGAAAAACAGCACCAACTAGGCGTACCTCAAGCACATAGGTGGATTGAGGAAGCAAATTGTAAAAAAACAAAAGCTTAAATTCTGAAACATTTTTAGACAACAGAGTGAAAGGTCTGACAGACAGAATCTCTGAAAAATGAAAACTTAGAGCAGTCTGAACTTGCATTAATTAATGCATACAACAGGAAAATGAGACAGTAGATGGATATTATGCTAGATTATTAAAATGCTTTAAACAACAATTAAAAATACATTTTAAAAGGTTGCATTGCCTCTGTTAGAAGCTTTATTACAAGGCATATGATAGATCACTGAACAAGCAGGCTGCAAGCCTTACTTGAGTATGCTAGACGTACTAAAAGACACTTTAATAGTAAAAGAAAAAAGGCACAAGTCTTCACTGCTGAAGACGGAGCTGAAGTATTTGTATTACAGTCAGATAAAAGGGCATCTAGCTAGGGACTATAAACAAAATAAGAAAGCAATGACAGAAGATAAAGGAGATGTGGACTGACTATATGATAGTGGTAATAACCAAAAATCATCAGGAAAGGTTAATAAACATAAAGAAAATGTGAATGTAGTAGAGGGAATAGAGGAAGTACAAACAGATGTAGAGGATAAAAATGAAAATAAAATTTTAGATTTAGCATTGTTGAGCCTGGAGCTCTACCTAGCAAATACAAAACCAGAAGTAACACTTCTGGTGGAGGAAAGAAAGGTCAAATTCCTGTGTGACTCAGGAGCGTCACGGACTTTGATACACCCCTCCAAGTTACCAAAACATTCTGAATCACCTGATTATATATTAGTAAAAGCAGCAAATGGACAGCTATACAGGGAACCACTTTCCCATAATATAGCAATAACTGACCCTGTTTCAGGTATGACTCAGAAAAGTAAAATTGTAGTTTCTGCAAAAATATCCAGTAAACTTACTGGGAAGAGACCTTGTGCAGATATTTGGCATAGCAGTAGTTCCTACTATGCAGGGTATGGAAGCACAAAGACAAATGGATGCTTTTGTGGTGTGATCAGAGGGTGAAGCCTATTATTGGTACAGCCAGGACCTAGTTATGATTGGTCCAGGGGCAGTAACCAAAGAACTGATAAACGTAGCCATCAGTAAGGTACCCTCCCTTGACACTGATCAGCAGCACTTGTTACATTGTACTCCATACTACTGTAGCACACCAGGACCTGATAAGAAATATAAGTAAGAATCCTGCTGACAAATTAATATTACAAACTTTATGCTGGGATACTGAGGGAAACAGTGTAGTAAGCTGTTCATTACCTCAGGAGTTCATGAGATTGTATAAGTCCAATAGACTGCCACATGTCAGCTTGACAAAAAACAAAAGTGTTAAATGGGCAGACTTAAAAAAAAAAAGGTAACAAAATGGGAAAACAGACTGATTTAGAAATGTCAGGACAAGGGATATAAAAACAAAACTGAATTGGTTGACACAGACACATACAGCTGTACACTTGCAATCTAGTAAGGACAGCTGATTAGCATTTTTATTAAAAGAAAAAGAAGAGGCCTTGTGTAAAATTCCAACAACTCTGTGGTCAACAGGCAAGTTAAATGTAGGGCTTATTCAAGCAGCAGGACCAGTTACAATTACCCCAAAGTCAGCTTTTAGACCACAGAAAAGACAATACATTTTGGAAAAGAATGCAAAAGTAAAAATTAAGCCTATAATAAGCAGCATTACTCAAAAGGAGTACTGGTAGAATCTCCTGATTCACCATGTGATACACCCTATTTCCTGTTAAAAAGCAAACGGGGAATGGCAGATGGTACAAGATTTATGAGCTGTAAATAATGCAGTAATACCTAGAGCACCTACGGTGCCAGACCCACATACCTTGTTAAATGATTTAAAGCCACAACAGAAGTATTTTACTGTGGTAGATATAAGCAATGCTTTCTTTTCAATACCTATACATCCTGATAGTCAATATTGGTTTGCATTTACATTTCAGGGTAAAAGGTATACATATACTCGACTACCACAGGGATATTGTGAGAGCCCAATAATATTTGCACAAAAATGGCTAGCAACCTGGCAGGGTCTACCCCACCAGAAGGTAATCAAATTTTACTTTATGTAAATGACATCTTGCTAGCAGCACCCAGCAGCAGTGCAGGGTGAATACAGTAGCATTATTAAAATTTTTAGTAATACAAGGACACAAAGTAAACAAAAGTAAGTTACAACTTTGGGAAAAACACAGGTTAGATACCTGGGATATGTGATATTCAATAAAGGTAAAATACTAGATAAGGGGAAAGAAAAAAGGAAAAAAACAGCAATTTTGCAAGCACCCAAACCAACAACTAAAAAAGAAATAATGTCTTTCTTAGGTACAACTAATTTTTGTTGGAACTGGGTACCAAATTATTTTACAATGGAAAACAAAAGCAGAAATGGCTTTCTGCAGGTTGAAGCAGTTAATAGCTTCTTCATTAGTTTTAAGACTTCCAAGTTATCACAAACGTTTTTTTTTTTTTTAGACCATAAATTGTAAGCAATGGTACATGACATCAGTATTAAAGCAACAACATGGGGATAAGCAATGCCCCATAGCTTACTATTCATCACAGTTAGACCCAGTGGTGCAATCTTTGCCTCACTGTGTACAAGCAGTAGTTGCAGCAGCAATGGCAGTGCAGGCTTCAGCCTCAGTGGTGTTATTCCACCCTCTCACATTGAGAATGCCTCATGCAGTTGCAATAATTCTGCTACAAGAAAAAGTTGCATACCTTTCTCCTGCTAAACATCTTTTCATGTATGACCATACTGCTGAGTCAACCTCATATGAACAGTTAGCTTTACCTAGACAAGATCTTACAAATATGCCCTTGAATGATGCTGAGGTGACATATTACGTAAATGGCTCATGCAGAAGGGGTCCTACAGGGAAAAATCTGGTGGGGTATGCAGTAGTTACAGACACTAAAAATTTAAAAGCACAAACTTTGCCACACAACTTGTATGCTCAAGCAGCAGAACTGGTAGTTTTGACAGGAGCATGTATTTTAGTAAAAGGCAAAAAAGTGAACATATATACTGATAATCAGTATGCTTTTTCTACAGTGCATGTGTTTGCACAACAATAAAGAAAATAGAAGGATGATTACATCCAGTGGAAAACCTATTAATCATGCGCAATTTATTTTAAAGCTATTAGAATCTATTCAGTTGCCTACCAAAGTAGCTATTTGTAAATGTGTAGCTCATACAAAACAACAGGATAAGATTTCAAAAGGTAATGCACAAGCTGATGCAGCTGCAAAGCAAGCAGCCTCAGACTCAGAAACTTTATTTTTAAATGAGAAATTACAACCCTTTGAGATTTTAGATTTAGACATGTTAAAAACAATGCAAATGCTTACTACAAAAGCAAAAAACAAAACTGGGTAAAACAAGGTGCAATTTTTAAGAATGGACTGTACATTTCCAAAGGAAAAAAAAAAACAACATTGCCGTCTAATTTATTTAGATATGCAGCTTTGTTGAGCCATGGGCAGAGCCATGTCTCAACAGGGGGGATGGTACAGTTAGTAAATAAAATATTCCAAACATATGGATACATAAATTATACAATAAAATTTTGTGCAGCTTGTCATACTTGTAACAAGCACCATGCACAAGGAGCATTTAAAACAAGCAAGGAGTTTCCTACACCACCATATCCATTCCATACTATTTGTATGGACTTCATAGAGTTGAATAAATGTGAAGGAAAGAAATACTGTTTAGTGATCATAGATATGTTTTCAAAATGGGTAGAAGCTTTTCCAACCAGGAATCCGGATGCAGCAACAGTGGCAAAGGCCCTAGTAAAGAAAATAATTCCTAGATTTGGCATACCGAAAAGAATCTATAGTGACAATGGGACACATTTTGTCAATCAGACAATTCAACAACTTGGGAGATTTTTTTTTTTGGGATTTCCTTAAGGAATCACTGTGCTTACCACCCACAGTCAGCAGGACTGGTGGAGAGGTACAATGGGATTTTAAAAAAACAAGTTAAGGAAGTTGATGAGTGAGACTCAGAAGAATTGGATTTGTTGTTTACCTCTAGCATTGCTGAGCATAAAAACAGTAACAAATGTAAAGGGTTTGATCCCCTTTGAAGTAGTATTTGGAAGGGCATATTATGTGCCTCAGTAAAAAGCTCTCATGCCTGCAGAGCTGGAGGCTGACAGTTCACTAGCTAATTATATAAAGAAACTGTTAATAAATAAATCTGTTTTGCAGTTTAACTCTTTTTCAGACAAAAGAACTTTCAGCTGAATAAGAACTTTGTGACTGATACACAAGGGCAAAATGGCCAAGAGTAAAGCAAACAAAAAGCAGAGCAACCCAAAAACTATATTTTCTTTGGCAGTGCATTTGTTGACTAAATATGACAATTTTTCTCTTATTGTGGTTTTTCCCTGCACTCAACCACACAAGTGAAAGTAAAAAGACGTGATGAACTGTTTATAGACTGGCATCCAAACTTTAACACATACCTGGCCATGAAGCAAGCGTATACAGAGACTATAAACTTTTCAAATTGCTGGGTTTGTACAGCTATACCAACAGCATATAAAAGACTGTAATGTCCACTGTCCCTCTGGGGATAAAATGAGACTTTGGAAAGTTTTTTTTATACAGAAACTGTGAGATCACAGGACAAAATTGCTTTATTTTTACCTGTCACACAAAAGGAGTTGTATGTTTCTACAAAGTGATACCCTCCAGGTGGGCTGGAGTAATGGTAATATAACAATGTCTTATAAATGTTATATTAAAGTCAAAAGTGTGTTAACTGTTTTTAATACTAACCATGTTTCATATCTGAGTTCAATGAAAACTACATTAAATGCAGTATGTGACAATCCAGTCTTAACTAAGCAATTGTCTATTAAGGATAAAAAAATGTTTCATGCAGGGATAACATGTATTAGTACCAAAGGAATGAATTTATTAGTGAGAAACACGCATAAAAATGGTTACATGAGAATTGGTCCGGCAGTTGTTTTTTGGGTTATCTGGTTTCAGCAATAAGACATACTGCAGAATTACCTTTGGGTAAAATACAAAACGTAAAAAAAACAGCTTGAGAATCTGAAGGTCCAGTTAAAAAACCTGTGAATCCAGTTGGTAAAATCGAAGCTGGTTAAAAAGACCATAATTCAGTAAAAGACAAAAGTAAATTGACTCATATGGACTTGGGCAACAGTGTTATATCCAGGGCAGGAATACCACCAGCCTATGGAGCAGTCAAATCGATCTGGGAGCTGAGGAAGCTGTCAAGAAGTCATGAGCAATGCAACTTTTTCCACCCTAGAATTGGTGACTGATAAACTGAATGCAATAAAAACTGTTGTGCTACAAAATCGAATGGCTCTTTACTTCACCCTAGCGGCAAGAGGTGGTACACGAAGAAGAATGCTGTGCTTTTATCCCTGAGGATCGCACGAGACAAATAATCACCTAGAGGTAATTCAGCAAGTATCAGCAATGACTAAACCAGACCCAAACCCACTGACGGACTTTTTCCAGAATCTGTTTGGGGGGGGTGGGGTTCCATCCTATTAAACTTTTAATTGCTATTTGTGTGGGTATACTCCTAATAGGAGCATGTGTTTACTGTGAAATTCCCTGCATGAAAAGATTAATCAAAAATTTGTTGATATATCTGTTACTGAAACTTTTTACCAAAGTGTTAAAATTGAAAGATTAATTTCAGATAATGCTTTTCCTGAAATATAAAACCAATGACTAGCTTAGCTAAAAGTCCTCAAAGGGAAAAGGCTAAGAAATGAAATGATACTGTTTATGTTTCAAATAGAATAAAATGCATTAACAGGAGGGAGAATGTTAGAAAAATATATACGCTGCCTAGAAAAATATATATTCACATATATGCTGCCTAGAAAAATATATATTCACATATATGCTGCTTAGGAAAATATGTATCTAAACATTCAGACACATATAAGTTGTGTGGTCAGATATATAGAGAAATGTGTGCTTTAGACAGGAATAAATGTGCTCAAATCTATATGGAAAGCAAAGGAATAATATGTAATGCATTTAATTCTGTTTTACTAGAATAATAGTAGAAATAAACTCGCATATTATTGCTTGAAGCATAAGCTGCAGTGTGACTAGAAACTTGGCCTTGGCAGCGATCAGCTCGGCCTGGCTCATGTCTGTCAGTGAAAGATTATTTTGCAAAGTTAGAAAATAATGAATCTGTGTGCATGTGTATCTTTTCCTGCTTCCACCAGAAGAATGGCCTTGTGCACTATCAGAGATAATGTCCAGCTGGTGAACAAGAAAGAGACAAAGAGAAGCATTAAAGAAGACATGCACCCATTGTATTCGAACTAATCTAAGAGCCTTGAATTGGCTACATCCTCGGAAGAACATTGTGACTGACCAGGTGCTTGCAAGGCTGTAATATTCTCATGGAAAAGTAACTTTTTAAAAATTGTAATCTCAGCACTTTTTTCTATGAATGATCATGATGTAAAAACCCTGTCACTGACCACGTCAGTGAGGTGGGCAAAAGCTGATAGTAAAACATATAAAATGTCATGTGTTTCACTAATAAAACCAGACAAAATTCTGTACAAGTTTGTGTATGGTTTTTTGCCTCCTAATGTACATTAGAGTATTTGTAAATTAGATACTTGAGTTTCCTGCATTACTGTCTGTTATTGACTGTCATTTTAAAAATACCTAATGATTTTTACAGTCTGATTTTAACAATTTATTTAACACTAAACCTCAAGATGCATGCCCTCGAAGCCCTCCTCAGTATGGAGAACATCGATGTCTGCAGTGACTGAAACCTGGTTCAAGGCTCCTGAGAGCACCCCAGCACTATCAGGTTTTACCTCATATCATGCTTTCCGGCCCCAAAACTTGGACCGAACCACAAAAGGAGGGGGAGTATCCATTTTCTTCAAAGATACCCACACCTCCAGGTTAGTGGCAACGCATGAAGCATCAGAGACTATCCAGGTGCAACTAACCATAGGCAAAACTGCCTTACAGTTTGTAGCATACTACAGAACACCCTCTCAAACTCAGGAACCCCACACAGCCTTCCTGAAGACACTGGAGAGTATGAATGTCTCTCCAAATACCATCATTTTGGGAGACTTCAGCTACCCAAACATAGACTGGGAACATTACTCAAGCCCCAACACTCTAGCCCAAAGGTTCCTAGAATTCATAAACTCAAATGCAATGGAACAACTAGTCACCATTCCCACAAGAGGAGACAATATACTAGACCTGATCATCACAAACATGGGGACAAAATGCTCCACACCAGAAGTATATCCCTCTTTGGTAAGATCAGACTATAAATTAATCTCATTGGAAATCCACATCCCGCCCCAACCCCCTGCACAAAAGACCACAGTGAAGAACTTCTCAAAAGCAAACTTCACACTTCTTAAGACTGAAGTGGTATCCTTCAAGGCCCCTGGGCCAGTGGAAACCACAACCCACACTGCTGAATCCTTTGCTAATGCCTTCTATGGGCACCTTCAAGAATGCATGGATCATGCAATCCCAAATAAAAACAAGACCCATTCCCCCAAAGGCAGGCACCCGGTCTGGTGGACCCCAGCCATAAACAAACTTTACAACAGGAGGAGGAAGCTACTACATGACAGAGCAAAATCCCTAAAAGGGAAGGCATCTCTGATCAGTACTAGCAAAAAACTACGATCACTCATAAAATCATCCAAGGCCAACTTTGAGAGAAAAATCGCAAAAGACACAAAAGACAATCACAAGGCCTTCTTTAGCTATGTAAGAAACCTGGGTGGAAACTCCCAGATATGCTCAGAGTTAGTCCAAAATGACACAAAATACACTGAACCCACTGACATTGCCAACATTCTGGCAGACAGGTTCAGTGCAAATTTTTCTTCCCCCTCCCTCCAAAAGTTGAAATAACTATCCCAGCAGAGTGTAGCCTCCCTAACATCTCAGATGCCCAGGTGAGAGTCGCCCTCTCTAAAGCTAAAAACACAGCATCAATGGGACCGGATGGTGTCCCGGGCTGTGTGCTACATGAACTCCAAGAGGAACTAAACCCACACATAAGGCTGCTGTTTAATCTTAGCCTTACTGCAGGATATGTACCCAAAGAGTGGCGTACGGCAACAGTGGTCCCACTTCACAAAGGCGGTGCCTCTACGGACCCTGGAAATTACTGCCCCATAAGCTTGACGAGCCTGGTCTGCAAAGCTATGGAGAGGATCATTATGGAACTCATAAACAAAGACATTGGGGACCTACAGACATTGGATCCTACTTAATTTGGCTTTGTCAAGGGCAGATCCTGCCTTTTGAACTTGGTCGACTTTTTTGAAACAGTCACAAAGGCCGTTGATGAGGGTAAGGCAGTTCACACAGCCTACCTTGACCTTGCAAAAGCCTTTGACACAATACCCCACTCGGGCATCATAGACAAACTCACCAGCTTAAATGTAAACCCATATGTCACAAGATGGGTTGCAAACTGGCTCAAGGACAGAACCCACAGGGTCAGAGTTGCTGGAGCTATGTCAGACTCTAAGCCAGTCACAAGCGGTGTCCCACAGGGCTCAGTCCTGGGACCCCTCTTGTTCGGCATTTATTTTTCCAAAGTACAGGCAAACATAGGAGGATTGTGGTTGACAAAGTTCGCAGATGACTGCAAACTGGGTGCCATAGTTGATACTCCAGCGGACACAAACATCCTTCAGAGAGGCCTCATAGAAATGGATAATTGGTGCCAGAGCCATGGCCTTAAGCTGAACTCCAAAAAATGTATAGTCATACCCTTTGGGAAAAACAAGGTACCGACAAATTACCACATAGGCGGTAATCCATTAAGTACGGAAGAGGTAATCAGGGACCTAGGGACCCAGGTTGACAGTAACCTCTCATTTGACACTCACATTGCCAAAGTGGTTAGGAAGACCTTCTATATTGCCCACCTTATCATGAAGGGTTTCACATCTAGATCAAGAGAGGTCATTGTGCCCCTGTACTCTTCTCTTATCAGGCCAATGGTTGAGTACAATGCCCCATTTGGGATGTATCTCACCCGACACCTGCAGCAGTTGGAAAGACCCCAAAAGTTCCTCACCAAGAGGATAAAGGGTCTTAAACATATGTCATATGCTGCCCGACTGAAAAAACTCCAGCTTTATTCAGTCGCATACCGCCTACTCAGAGGTGATCTGTGCCTGATGTACAAGGCCATGTCCAATCCTGAATTAATGGACATGCTCCACCTCAGAAAATCCAAATCCATCAGAGCCACGAGAACAAGTGACTTAAACCTCAACACAGAAATAAATAGGACATGCTGGAGGGACAGATTCATAACCCAGAGGCTCCCTACACTCTGGAACAGAATCCCAGTCCATGTTAGGCAGAGCCCCTCACTGACTCTATTCAAGAGAAATCTCGACGAGTGGATGGGAGATCGTAGGTTTACCCCGGGGGTCATCTCTGTGTCACTACTAGACAGAGGCATAGTAAACTAAACCCTAAAAGGGCATAGTATTCTCATCCTAAGGGGTGGTGTAAGCCACATACACTCTGGCTAGACTTATAAATGCCTTAGGGCAGATAGCCTAGTACGAACCTATGAACCTATGAACCTATGGAAGGCATTATAACTTTGCACTGTCATTGTGCTCTCCACTGCTTTAAACCATTACTCAGGGACCACACAGACATCTACATTCTCTAGGATGAAAAGAGCTTCTAGAGAGTGGAGATTTTTGTTTAGACTCCCAGCATTGACCAGTAATACCTTTAGATATTCTTGTTTTTTATTTGCTATGTCTGAAGTACTTTCAGTATGGCATTGACTAAAAAGGCACTATGGGAGAAGACAATGTTTTAGCTAATATTCAAAAGCCTAGAGAGGAGAGTTGCAGACCATCCCTGGCAAAGCAGCATTGTCTGTTGGCCATCTCCTTCCATGCTGACAAATTTTGCACCTCCTTAGAATTACACCAGAAACTAAGCCAATTATTAAAGTAAGTCATCTTTTGTTTGTATTGTGGCATCATCCTTGGAGAAGGTATAATGCTGCTGAGTGCTAGGCTCATACCAGCCTAGGGCACATATTCCAACAGCTCCATGATGTCTGTTTTCATATAGTCTGCGGAGGTACTGTATGTCTCAAGTCATTTACACCCACATGGTCTATGACTGAATCATACTGGTACTTGTTGTCCAATGACCTGAATTCGTGTGTAATGTGGTGGATCCTGGCTCCTGATAAGCAACTAACTGTGACTTTCTTCTTACTCAGCCTACTGAGAGGGACATCAGTGTGCCTGTGATGGAGTCTCGAAAGACCGGAATGTAACTGAATGTTGATATTTCGTACTTTTGTCAGTTGCACCCCCCACACGCTGCATGTAGCCTCTTTTTTATCACTCCTGCACTCATAAAATTCCCAACTATTTTCCACTACTGACTCCATCTTCTGATCTTTCTCTCAGCCCCCTCATCTTCGTACTACTACTTTTCCCAACTCCCTTCCACTCCTCAATTTGTTCTGTCCCCACAGAAGGCGTCATGTTCTCGTCCATCCTTCTGACCTGATTCTTGCACATCATTTTTATTCCTTACACGTGCTTCTCCCTTGGTTCTGGTTCCTGCATGTTCTACTCTTTCTGTTATTTGCTTCATATATCTCTCTCTCTCTGCCTACCTTCACCTGCCCACTGTAATCATGTCTCCCACTCGATTTTGATTCCACTTTGACTGTTTTATTCTAAACCATCTCTCAAACTTTATGTCTTAAAATTTTAAACCCCTAGATCAGTTCCCAGACCATCCTCCTGAATTCCTTTACCACCCACTGTTTTTATCTGTCCTTCTACATGCTTGATAACCAGGCAACAGTGAAAAAAATAAAGATCTTTTAACCACTTCACTAGCCCACATCTTACATAGCAGTTCCAGAATTCCCTTATCCTTGTCGTCCTAACTTGTCTCAGTCTACTGTCCATTTTATAATATATTTGCATGGTACACTGCCATATGGCCTACTGGCCCTAAGCCTGCTTTCATCTGAATGCTACAGATGATAACAGGTGATGTGCTTGGAACCTTAAAGACCCATGTGACAGGTTTTAAGCAATTATCTCCACATGACAAAAAGTTACTAATGGTTCTCTAACATTAAACACTACTTCATAATTAGTTGGTGGTGGAAAAATAAATAAACAAACAAACAAATAAATAAGCAAACAAACAAATAACATAGACTAAATGTTGTTGACCTTGGATAAAGGATGTAATAGATATGACAATCAGGAGTGGGAAAGTAATGCTTATTTGGTGTAAGGAACATAAAAATCAAAACCTGGAAAGTTTACGAACAAAACATATGTATTAGGATACGGGTCTATATTATAACATCGAAATCTACAAAGATTGAATGTTATAATATCGAACCCTAAATACTGAAATCTGCAAACATTGAACAGTCAGAAAAAAATTGCTATTCCGAGAAACATACACACAACACAAACACACACAAAAAACAGCAATCCACACACATACACTTAAAATCCTACACCTAAACCTAAACTAAACTTTACATACACTACTAGCTATCCACTTACCTTAACCCAACCCTAACCCTAAGGTCTGTCACTATCGCAGACTCACCTCACCCACGCCTTAACTCTAACTCACTTAACCCACCCCCTAACCCTAACCTACACACAACCGCACACTTACCTGACCGTCTTCCTAACCCTAACTCACCTAACCTGCCCCCTAACCCTAACCTACACACAATCGCACACTTACCTGAACCCGACCCGTAATGTTCTAACATATCGAATGCTGAAAACAGCAAAGCCACAGCAACCACCCACCAAATTCTTTCCCTGGGAAAGAATTCGGTGTCCTGCACCTTTGCTGTTTTCAGCGTTTGACAAAACTGGTTGGAAATTATAACATTCGAACTTTATAAAATTCACTGTTATAATATAGACCCTTAGGATACCTGGTGTCAAAATCATGGCCTCATGCTAAATGACAAAAAGTGCACAGTCATCCCCTTTGGAAAAAACAAAGTACCCACAAACTACCACATAGGTGGTAGTCCCATAAATACGGAAGACATAATAAGGGATCTGGGGACCCAAGTAGATAGTAATCTCACCTTTGATAATCACATTGCCAAAGTGGTTAGAAAATCCTTCTGCGTGGCCCACCTAATCACAAAAGGGTTTGCATCCAGATCAAAAGAGGTCATTGTGCCCCTCTACTCATCACTCATCAGACCCATCATACAGTACAACGCCCATTTAGGATGTACCTTACAAGACACCTGCAACAACTGGAAAGACCACAGAAGTACCTCACCAAGAAGATCACTGGCCTCAAACAGATGCCCTATGCAGCTCGACTGAAGAAACTCCAGCTGTACTCGGTTGCATACTGCATACTCAGAGATGATTTCTGCCTGACATACAAGGCCATGTCCAACCCAGAATTGATGGACATGCTCCTCCTAAAGAAAACCTTATCCCCTCAAGCCACAGGCTCTAGGGATCTAAACCTCACCACAACAATAAATAGGACGTGCTGGAGGGATAGATTCCTGTCCCAGAGACTTCTCATGCTTTGGAACAAGATTCCAATCTACATTAGTCAGAGCTCCTCACTAACACTCTTCAAAAGAAGCCTTGATGAGTGGATGGGAAACAGAAAGTTTACCCCGGGGAACATTTCAGTGGCTCTTCTGGACAGAGGCACAGGGAACTAATCTAAGGGGTGCGGCGAAAGCCAACACATTCTGGCTAGGCTTATAAATGCCTTTGGGCAGATAGACTAGTACCTACCTATGAACCTATATGAGGTAAAAGAGTCAGCTGAAAGCTATAGAAGCAGTTTTCACATTACAGAATGAATATATTTCATCCAGTGAGTATGTAGATAACCTTGAATTCTCTCATCTTTATACTCCCAGGTAACTAAGTCCCAGACAAGCAATTTACACCTAGTCAGATCCAAGTGGTTTTGCAATAAAATGAGGTTTCTGGATGTCTCTCAATGGTCGAATAGAGAGGTTATCTCCCTTAACCATTCTGCTGATTCTGTAAAGGTGTGTATAAGTTTGGAATGTGACCGTTTTTTGAGTGCTAATTGTGAGAGTCACTTTACTACAAAGTGATTATACTGAAACGTATCTGCATCAAGCCTAAGATTGCCTTTTTCTTCATAGTCACATATGTATGTATGTATGTATGTATTAGGAGGCTATGGGTGTCCTTCAACATAGGATGTCTAGGATGGCTTGCCACCCTAAAAACAGATTTCAGCATAACTTGTTTGTGGTAAGTGGGTTTTTGATAATAAAATGTATAAACCCATCATGACAATTTGTAATTTTAGTTTCATAGAGACTGATCAAAAATATACTAAAAGTTAGCATATTTGGTGAAGGTACATTGTTGGAAGAAAGAAGTGTCAAAATGGTTTCAATAAATTCAAAAATATTGGCAGATCATATGGTTGCTAGACTCATTATAGCAACAGATGATCAAGATATTTCAATAATGACATTGTTGGGTATACCCCAGGAGCAAAAATGTCAGCATATTAAGTTGGAGTTGAAAAATATTTAACTAATTGTCTGATTTTGTGAAGTTACTGGATGATGAAGAAGAAGATGATATTCAGCACCATATCAAAGATTACTCCCCATCTTTGTAATGAAAATGTAAAAATACTGCTGTAAGGACACAGTTCATGGCAATGATGTGGAAATGGCTATAGCAGGGCATACATTGCTCAAGCCAGAAGATAAACATCAGAAAAAACATCTGTGAGATATGCAAACACCAGAGAATGTAGATGGATCCAATTGAGCTGAGTACATGTAACTCAAGATGGCAACTACGACTGTTCTTTTTTCCTGGTCAAAAATATCCAGATTGTGTAAGCCCGTCAAATCTCATCGGTGGTATCAGATGTGATAATATACTCTAAAACTGCTTTGTATTAGTCTGAAAACTGGGCAGTTATGGAACAAGTACTAACTCAGTTATAGAGGCCAGTGAAGATGTGTAGTTGATAGTTGCAACATTACATTTGGCCGTTATTTTTATTTTTGAGTACACAATTAAACGACATCTAATTCCTTGATGTGATACTGGACTGTCATATAAGGAAGAAAAGGTGCAACTGCTATTACTGGCAATATTGAAATTTTACTTTCTAATGAGGCAAGACTATTTGCAAACTCAACATGAGCATAGGAGACTGCACTTTTGAAATGGGCGCGAAGTAGCTAACAGTATGGATTTAATTGTTCTAGGAGAACCGATGGTCTAACTAATGCAGAGGGCACAGTTGTAAAACAAGAATTATAGGCTGTCAGGGCAATTGTGATTTGGTGAGTAATCCTCTCAGCCATTAGTTGCCTTTACATGCATATCAACATGAGGGTTGGAGCCTCTGAAGGTTAAAGAGCAATAAAACAGTGGACTATGAGAACTTGCAAAGAAAATGGACTGAGTACTGAGTTCACTCTGACAACGACACAACTTGGTGACAAGAATAATGCAATGTGGCAAAAGAATTAAAAGAGGATAAGTGATGTTATTTTCAATATAGTTTAAATATTAATGAATGGGGTAACTGAACAGATCTGACTTTTGTAAAATAGAAAGAGATTCTGGTCTGGTAAGGTGGATTTGGAAATTTAGGGACTATCTTTGTGCTGAACTATGATTTATATCACATATCGCTTTAACCCCTGTTATGTACTTGATGAAAGAGTGTTCAAATGTGAAGTGAGGAGTGAAGTATCAGTTGTCTGAGAAGCACTGGTAGAGTAATAGAGGCTCTGTTGCTATTTTTGTGTGGTTTCCTGTTTTTATGAGTTTTTGACTGAACTAAAGAAGAAGATGTTTGATAAATTATTATGTTACTCTGCAGCCAGTACAGATCCCTGTTAAACTTAGAAAATCTCAAGCAACAAGGTAAGAATCTGGAAGGTGGTGGTGAGCTTATTTTTTATTTTATTTTTTTTTAACATTTGTTAACCGGGAAAGTCTGACTTGGAACGAAGCCAATTTTCAGTGGAGGCATGTCTTTGCATGTGGGAGGAAACCCAGATGAACACTCCACATAGACTAGGGATGCTTGAGATGGATCAAACCCAAAGAGAAATTAATGACTGATTCCTTTTTGAATTTGAAATGAAATTATGTAGAGTAGACCATTTGAAACTGATTAGAATGCTATTCAATCTGGTATTTTACTATAAGCAATTGAAAATGAGACATGACTGATTTTTTTGTGTATGGAGTTTGCTTTTTTTCATTGAGATTGGAATATAGTTGAATGACAAAAGTATGGAGTTTGTTTGATTTTTTCCTTGATATTTGAACATAGCTGAATGACAAAAGTATTACTTTTTCAGTGCCATAATATACCGTTTTGTTGAGTCCCTGTCAATCTTTATACTTTAAATTATTAGCATTTAGGCATTAAATGGTCTGCAGCAATTTTATTTTCCTTTGTTTTGGCCAGTGACCTTATATGCCTTAAATTGGTAAGTGATAGAACTAAATTTTAGTCAGATGGGAATCTGATGGCTGTGATTTATTTCTTTTTCTTTAATGATCTTGGAATGGTGTGTTAGAGGTGGTACCTGTTGAACAGGATGTGGATATTGTAGGCATAACATTTTGAGAATGTTTCTTATAGGCAGACAGTAGGGGTTTCCAGTGAAATGAATCTAGATTATGGGGTTTCTAGTAGAGGGAATTAAATTATAATGTGTTAATTTTATTTATTTTTTGTCAAAAATCTTGCTGACATACAGAGATGAATGTAGATAATGAAATAAAAGAAGCACAAAATGAGAAAGTTGTGTCAAGGCACTCTTCCGAGCCTTTTAATAGCAAAAGTATAGTAGCAAAACTTGGTACACTGGGCATCTCCTACTGTATGTTTCTCTGAAAAAAAAATAAAAAAAAAAAAAAACAAGTGATGCACAAAGTAAACTATTTATTAATAAGACTAGCAGACACTGACTAACACAGGAATAAACGCGTTTCCCTGAAATGAAACATCTACTTGAGCTGGCTGAGTTTAACCCATAATGTGTTTAGCCTTTTGCATTCTAAAAAAAAAACATGTTCAGCTGTTTACAATTACCCATAAAAATGAAAATTCTTTCATTTATTTCCTTATGCTACATATTTTTTACCAGTAATGTTTTGGTTTGGTTTGTAATCTCCACAAAAAAATCATGACATTGTAGCTTGTATTTTGTCTTCTGTTAAATGATCCCAAATATTCACTAAATAATTCTGTATCATTGTATTATACCATATTTCCTATAGTCTTCCAGTTTATCTATTTTTAACTTTCACATTGTTCTTCCATTTTATCTATTTTAACTTCCACATTCTTATTTTTTTTTCTTGATACATATTCATTACTTACTTGGTTTGTCCACTCTCTAACTCTTTTATTTATTTTTATCAAACTCCATTCTCTTTCACATTATTTCTTCAAAACTGTCATTAATAAATTATCTTCTTTTCCCTTAATTCACCTCAACACCTTATACAAACTCAACGATGGTCCATAAACTATAGGATTTTTAAACCCAACCCACCTTCTTCCCTTTTTAAATGCAATACCCCTCTTTTAAATGGATTCACCTCAGATCCCCAGATAAATCTAAATATCACCTCAATATTTTTTTTCCGTATCCTTTGGTGTCATATATATCTTTGCAATATACGCTCTTTTTCACATCCGAATAGCATTTATCAAGTAAACTTTTTTCTTTAAGGAAAGTTTATCTCTAACAAACAGCAACAGAAAGT
This sequence comes from Protopterus annectens, assembly GCF_019279795.1. Lineage (NCBI taxonomy): Eukaryota > Metazoa > Chordata > Ceratodontiformes > Protopteridae > Protopterus > Protopterus annectens. The sequence goes on along the minus strand of NC_056740.1, from coordinate 468,702,931 downwards.
AAGGAAGGCAAACAGAAGCTGAAATATAAAAACAAGCTGTTTAATATAATCCAAGTGACTAAAAGCAATAATACAAATAACTGGATACAAAAATACTGGATAAACCCTCAGATCCTAAACCACAATACATTCACTAATCAATTCAGAGATAGTAACAGTCAATAGTACAATATCAAAAACATCACATGATGAAACTCAAAAGAGCATCAACAAATAGCAAAATCCAAATATCAAGCCAATCGGCTAAAAGTAGGTGTGGTTACAACAGCCTTCAGTCATGCATCTATGAAAAATGCTTATTGGATGATAAGAAAACACTATAGTGTTACTATTATAAATGTTTTCCCATTTTTTCCATATAGATTTCATAATTCTACTAAATACTTGTGTATAACAAATTCCTTATTCCAACCATTCATTAAATACCAGTATCAATATCTTCTTTTGCCATTGCTCCATATTCATATACATCAAATATTCTATACCAACTGGTCCTGCTGCTGAATATAAATTTACTTTGTTAAGCACCCTAATTTTTTGACAGTAATTTATTTTTCAAGTTCTTTATTTGTTTCCTCCATAAACTGTTTAACCACCCAATCTGTTTCTTGTTTCAACCTGTCTTTTCCTTACCATTTCTATAATAACCTGTAATAGAATGGTCATAATCTTTCACTGTTCTGTCTCAATAAATCCCTCTTTATTTTTCATTTCCCTCAAAACTCCACTATCTTCCTTTACCACCTTATTTAAGTATAGTGATGTCTCTTATTTTTACCTTGCAAAAAACATCTTTGCTTATATAGCAACTCTTGGTTTCTATCATATATCTGATCTGCTTTAACATAATAAGATGTGTCATCTCTTTCTAAAACATCTAGTATACGTTTATGCATTCCTTTATACCTCTTATTGTGGTTTTTTTGTGTATGTCTTATATTCCCATTGCAAATATATCTTTTTATATTTCTGTTTAAGCACCATCAACCATTTTGACCAATTAATATAAAATTCCCTCCTACTCATATGATCTTTCCATGACTCTAATATAATATAATATCCATACCTTTCTCACTCCATACTTTCTCATGTATCCTTTTAATTCATTTTGTTATTTTTGTTCTTTATTTTCATCTATCTCAGTCCAAATTGCTAAATGATCTGAAAAACCTGCCTCTGCAGGCTCTTTTTATTATAGTTATACTTGTAAATATCAAAAATAATCAATCACTTTTTTTAATATTAAAACTGCTGTAAGTGTATTTACTTACATTCATGAAAAGTAATCTTCCACATTTCATAATTTCTCTCATTATTTTCTTAACTGTTCTGTATTTTCATCTTACATTCCTTATGGCACAATTAAAATCACCTGCCAATATTGGGTCTATATTAAATCAGCGAATGCTTAAAAAAATGTGAACGCTGGTTTATCGACCCCATTTAAGCGAAAGCTTACAATCCCGAACACTTAGAACAGTGATTGTTTTCCAAGGGAAAATAATTGTTGTTCCACAAAAGAAAAAAAAAAACTTTAAAGCATTACATAAAATGGGAGGCTTCACCCCACACCCCTGATGTGGGGAGCTGTGCCCCTATTCTCCCCCTACTTAACTATACAAACTCCAAAATTGCACTACATTGATGAAAACAGAAATAAATCGCTTATATGCCATTTCAATATTTTGCTGTTTCGTGCTTTCAAGTTCAATCAAGACGCATTTGTAAGAATGCTTCAGGAACTCCCAATATCATATCCATATTCACTATTACATGTTTAAGTATTTCCTTAAAGAAATTTTCTTTCTTTATATAACAGCTACCCAGAGAGGTCGTCAGCAACACGCATCCACAATGGCTCGGACACCCAAAAAATATTTTCCTCTGTATTTATTGAACACGAACAGTACACCAATTGTAAAAACAACAACAAATGGTTAAGCGCTTTTGTCTGAAATAAGTCAGACTTCCTCAGAACCATGTTTAGGACCACAACAGCCCTATTTAAAAAAGTTTTGGCGCCAACTTTCACATAACATCAATTTACATCTTAAAGAGCAATGCTCCTAATCCAATAGACTACTGTTGTGCACCCTTTTACATATACCTATACAACAAAGTGCACAACATCACAGTAATTCCAATAAAGATGTACAAACCACTCAATAGATAAAATGTACAGTGCAAAGTATAACCATACAGTGCAAAGTATGAAACCAACACTGTGCAAAATTGCCTGAAAGTACACTCTTATGTCATCTACCAATAGACTGCAAATTTTATACTCAAGTATATAACATAAAACAAGAATATTTATATATTGTAATATTAAAATGTGTATACTTGTGTGTAAATGAGTGAATTCATGTACATATATAAAATAATAACAATACATAATGAATATTAAATATTGAATATTAAATATTAATATATAAAAATGTAAAATTCTAAAAATTGTCTAAAGTAACTACCTACATAAGGAATGGATGAATTCTGCCATCAAATAAAGTAAAATTGTACACGACATTGGTTGAGTATAGTATAGTAATGACCTACAACTTAACATGTTTTAGAATGTTAGCACACAAAACATCTTGGGATTGTATACTCACCCACATATATTTTTAACATATTTTTAACATATTTTTAACAAAACTTTTAAAAAAGTTTTAATACATTTTTAATATTTTGAACTATTTGTATTTGACTATTCTCTATATATCTTATTACCTCCTTTTAAGTGAAATAGATTTTTTATGTCAGTCTGCATTACATATACATTTACAATCAGTAGGTGTTTGTAGGTCATTACTATACTATACTCAACCAATGTCGTGTACAATTTTACTTTATTTGATGGCAGAATTCATCCATTCCTTATGTAGGTAGTTACTTTAGACAATTTTTAGAATTTTACATTTTTATATATTAATATTTAATATTCAATATTTAATATTCATTATGTATTCTTATTATTTTATATATGTACATGAATTCACTCATTTACACAGAAGTATACACATTTTAATATTACAATATTTAAATATTCTTGTTTTATGTTATATACTTGAGTATAAAATTTGCAGTCTATTGGTAGATGACATAAGAGTGTACTTTCAGGCAATTTTGCACAGTGTTGGTTTCATACTTTGCACTGTATGGTTATACTTTGCACTGTACATTTTATCTATTGAGTGGTTTGTACATCTTTATTGGAATTACTGTGATGTTGTGCACTTTGTTGTATAGGTATATGTAAAAGGGTGCACAACAGTAGTCTATTGGATTAGGAGTATTGCTCTTTAAGATGTAAATTGATGTTATGTGAAAGTTGGCGCCAAAACTTTTTTAAATAGGGCTGTTGTGGTCCTAAACATGGTTCTGAGGAAGTCTGACTTATTTCAGACGAAAGCGCTTAACCATTTGTTGTTGTTTTTACAATTGGTGTACTGTTCGTGTTCAATAAATACAGAGGAAAATATTTTTTGGGTGTCCGAGCCATTGTGGATGCGTGTTGCTGACGACCTCTCTGGGTAGCTGTTATTTAGTCGGATTTTCGTTTTTATCATTTGTGGTTGTTCTTTCTTTATATAACACAGGAGCATAAAGTGCTATAAGTCTATAAACTCTATGATTACTCCTAAAATCTACTACTGTTACTCTACCTAATTTGACTAAAGAGTAATTCAATATTATTACTGCTTTGGAGTATAAAATTGCTACAGCTAAACAGGATTCTTCTCCCAAATTCCATATTATAGTTCCTTTTCATACTGTTTTGATTTGTTCTTGTTCTTTAGTCAAACATATCACATCCTCTAATATCATAACATCTATTTGACAATAATTATGCCAATCAGTTATTCAAATTCTTCTTACTAAACTCTTTAAGCTATTAACATTGATTGCTAAAAGTCTAAGATCATATGACTCTCTTAACCTTAATGAAATAATTTATTTCTACCCATTTCTTTTCTTTTTGTTCTTTTAAATTGCTAACTTGTATGCTTTTTTTTCTCTTTCACCTTCTTTCCAACAGAATTTTTCTTTGCAACTACTTTCAATGTTATGTCTTTTTCACCACTAGTATAGAGTAAATTTCACATATATATTTTCCAATTATTATTTCACTGTTAACTTTGTATGTATTCAATATATCATTTACATATTCTTTTCTGTTTTTTATTCTGTCTGTTGTGTCTATCCTCCCTGCTCATTCTGCTTTATAATATCTTAAACTATTATACTCTCTTCTTTTTGTTTTTCTTTACAATCCATCCACAAATGCCCTATTTACTTACGTTTGTAACATTTTGTCTGCTATTTTCTTTTTTTACATTATAACCGAACTCTCCACATACATAACATTTTTTTCACAATTATTCATAAATTGCCCCTCTTTACCAAAAAAATTCTTCAGTTTTCCCCAATATTTTACCACAGCTCTGTCACCTGCAATATTTATCATACTTGGAATATTTACAACTTCATAATTTTCCAACTTTAGTATAACATTACAGTTCCATCCCCAGTCTATGGCCATGTATTGTCAACATCTTCCAATAGTAGATGACATACTCATGCTTGCATCTCTGAGCCACCTACATGTCTGGACTGGTACCAGGCCACCTACATGTCTGGACTGGAACCAGGCCACCTACATGTCTGGACTGGAACCAAGCCACCTACATGTCTGGACTGGAACCAGGTCACCTACATGTCTAGACTGGAACCAGGCCACCTACATGTCTGGACTGGAACCAGGCCACCTACATGTCTGGACTGGAACCAGGCCACCTACATCTCTGGACTGGAACCAGGCCACCTACATTTCTGGACTATAACCACGCCACCTACATGTCTGGACTGGAACCAGGCCACCTACATGTCTGGACTGGAACCATGTCACCTACATGTCTGGACTGGAACCAGGCCACCTACATGTCTGGACTGGAACCAGGCCACCTACATGTCTGGACTGGAACCAGGCCGCATACATGTCTGAACTGGAACCAGGCCGCCTACATGTCTGAAATGGAACCAGGCCGCCTACATGTCTGGACTGGAACTAGGCCACCTATAAGTTTGGACTGGAACCAGGCCACTTACATGTCTGGACTGGAACCAGACCACCTGCATGTCTGGATTGGAACCAGGCCATCTACATGTCTGGACTATAACCAGGCCACCTACATGTCTGGACTGGAACCAGGCCACCTACATGTCTGGACTGGAACCAGGCCACCTACATGTCTGGACTGGAACCAGGCCACCTACATGTCTGAACTGGAACCAGGCCACATACATGTCTGAACTGGAACCAGGCAACCTACATGTCTGGACTGGAACCAGGAAGCACCACTTCTAACTAAGACATATTCATTGTTCTGATAAGTATGGGCCCCTTATTTATATACAGAAATAACTCTTAATTATCCAAAACATTTACATATTTATAAATATTTACATATGTACAAATACATAACTAACCTGTTTACACATATTCATAATTTCTTTTACAATCATACTAAATTTTCATCCCTATTAGACTCCCAATCCTTTTTCCATAACCACCATCTGATTTACTTAATATTGTTACTAAAATTCATTTAGCATGAAATATAATTTAATTTTTCTTTCATTCCATATAACACATATAACATAAAATATGTTTATCTGTTCTTTTAATACATTATTTACTTCTATTCTTATAATAGCCATATTTAATCATGCCCATGTTTATTTTATTCACTTCTTTTACATCTTTGAAAAAATCTTGTTTACATAGTTTTCCCCATAACTCGTTTGCTCTTTTACATTTCAATAAAACTTGTTCTGTACTTTCTTATTCTTGACAATGTAAACTTATGCACTTTTCTTTTTATATAGTATATTTCATTTTATTAGTGGTATAATTAATGGTATAAAACCATTTCTTACCCCATCAACTAGAGCTACTATTGCTCACTCCCATCTTATATCAACTCTCTTCTATGCCTCTCCTATCTTCACCAACCTCAAAAAAACTAACCTAAACAAACTAGCAACTTGTTATAATAACATTGCCCGCTTCGCCACTGGTAACCCTTTTAGAACACATCACTGCCTCAATTTGAAACAGTTAGGCTGGCTGGAACTACAAAACTATCTTAATATTTCACAACTTACAATTGCCCACAAAATACTGAACCAACCTAGTAATACCCCTATACTTTCACAACTTCTACTCCATTATAACAATCTCACCTCTCTTCGTTCCTCCTGTAAACTTATGACCAAACCCATAAAGGCCCACAACTTAGCTGGTGACTCTCTTTTCACCAATACTGTAGGCAGAGTATGGAATTTGCTGCCTAAAGAGTTAACACTAATCTCACCCCTGCCTCTCTTCAAACAACAAATCAAACTACATTTCCAAAACCACTGGCTCTGTTCTTGTAGTACTCCAGGCTAACTTTCCAAAACCACTGGCTCTGTTCTTGTAGTACTCCAGGCTAACCTCCCTCTCCTTACTCTCTCCTAACCTTTAACCCTTCATTTTGCCTGAAAACTAACGTCTACCCTGCTTCCCTTCCCTGCTGTCCTCTTATGCTCTGACCTACATCTACCATCTCTCCCACCTTGTCTTGACTGTCTTTTTTCTTCTCCTCTCTTACTTATGATTCTGGCCTTGTGTCATTTCTTTTCTTTCCTTCATACTCCTTCTACTTCTCTTCCCTTTGAGCTTCTAATGTAATCTTCATGGCTGTTGCCTTACTGCATAACCATATGTTTTAGGTAAACTTGCTTTGAAATCGACAGAACATTGTGTATGAATCTAAATTTTTGAGTTCCTTTAATGTATGCTGATTTTTGATTACTAGTTGATTTAAATGTATATTTTTATGTGTAAGTCTTTATTAACAATGTGTCTATCTGTCTTGCTTATGTTATGTGTGGAGCTTTTCTCCCCGGGCCTCTACTGAAAATGGACATATATCCAGCTAGACTAGCCCGGTCAACAAATGTAAAATAAATAAATGTAAAATAAATAAAATAAATAATTAGCAATGTATCTATTACCAGTCTCCACAAAAAATATCAAAATTCTATTTTCTGATTGCACCATTTGCTTCTTATTTGTATAGCTTTAATTTTTCTTCTGTTAGTTTTACCATGGTTTTACTTAGTAATATTTTATCATTACATTCTTATACCATACCTTTCCATCTTTTTTCTATATCATCAATTATTATTTTCCACAAAAATAATTATTTCTTAGTAACATTTTATTTTTACTAAAAATTCCTCATCTTTTTCCTTTATCCACTTTAACACTTTGTACAAATGCAATGAAGCAGCATTTTACACTGGGTTAATTAACCCTAAACCTCCTTCTCCATTATTTACATACAAAACTCCTCTTTTTAATGGGTTTAAGTTAGAACCCCATATAAATGAAAAATTATCTGCAATAATTCCTTTTCAAATACTATTGACAGCATAAATACACTTGCTAAGTATGCTATTTTTCCATCAGTACTCAATTTATCAAATATGCCTTTTTTTCTAAATAATAATTTATATGTTTTCCAAAAAAAAGACATGTTTGTTTTATTTCTTCTATTGTTTTCACATTGAATTCTACTTATATCTTTATTCCCAAATTTTATACCCAACACAGAAATTTCATTCATTGTAAACTATATGCCATCAATCTTTATTCTATTAGCTAAAGCTTTACTTTTCTCTTTATTTAAAGCCAGCCACATCATCTATAGACACTCATTTGTCCAAAGTATGACTTGTTTTACCCAAATTTTATTTTATTTTTTGCAATCATTACAATGCCATTTGCATATGTTAACAGAACTGGAATTCGTAACCCTTCAGGTGCGATATACCCCACCTTCTTCATTTTATAAATACTATCACATTTATAACTAATGCAAATATTATACAGTTCATTGAACATCCCTGTCTTACAACACTCTACATATGTACCTCTTGGCATAACTAGCCATTTACAAGTATTTTTACTGCATTGTTACTATACACTGACATACATAATTTCCTAATTTTTTCACTTATATTATATTCTTTCATTGTTACCCACAATATTTCATTTCTAGTGGTGTCAAATACCTTATTAAGGTTAGGTCTTCTTTTCTCTTTTTAATATCATCCACGGTTTCTTTAATTATCATTAATAATTCTTGAGAATCTTCCCATTTATACTATATGTGCTAGCTTCCATTATATTTTCCATTTTAGTTTTAAATCTCTTTTGTATTATTTTAATAAAGATCTTATAATCATTATTATTCAATAATATGGAGTTCCATTTTTTTTAATTGACTTCTATTCTTCTTTTATATGAATTTAAGTATTCCAGCACAAATTTTTATATAAAAAACCTATATTTAACCATTCATTCAAAGTCTTTAAAATATTTTTTTGCCAGTCCCTTAACTTTTTATACATTTCATATCCTATTCCATGTGGGCCTACAGCCAACTCTATATTTACTTGTTCTAATACTTTATCTAGCTCATATAAAATCTCCTTTTCCACCTTTCTATTCTCTTTTTCTGTTAACTTTTTTACTTTCTATGTTTTTTCACTACCTTCTTTTTAATTTAAACATTTCTTGTACATATTTTGCTACACTAATCATAATCTTTTCCTGAGTTCTTTCTATTACTTGTTTTACAGTTTTTATTTCTCTCATTACACTACCATCGTCCTTTACTAATCTGCTTAAGTAACTCTATACTTCTCTTTTTTTCTTTTAAAAGATAGTCTTGTTTGTATAACAATTCTTGTGTTTTTATTTTGGTGTCTTTCATATAATTCTTTTTCTTTGTCAAAGCACTTTTGTATCATTATGTTCTAAATTGTCCAATGCATCATTATATGTTCTTTTATATTTTTCTTTCAGTATGGTTCTCACATCATATTGCCATTGTAAAAAAATTTTTTTTTACATTTTCCATTAATATCATCACCATTCAAACCGATTTTTATAAAATGTTCTCAAAGTAATATGATTTTTCCATAACTGCATTACTAATTTCTTTCTTTCTTCACTCCATGCTTTCTCGTTTATGTTTTTTTATTCCTTTGCTTATTTTTATATATTCCTTGTTTTCCTTTATCTCATATTGCAAGATGATCAGAAAATCATGTTTCAGCTAACCCCTTCTCCTATAACTAAGTTTTCTGATAATATAAAATAATCTTAGAACCAACAAAGCAGGCATACAAAACAAAACAACCAAACAAACAAAAAAAAAAACTACCAAAGTGAACAAAGATCACCATGAAGAAACCTTTATTACACTAGTAACACTAAGTGCTTTCATTCTATATCAAAGAACTTCATCAGAGTAAATGTCACATAGAACATATTCCCTTTGTAAGGAACAAACCACCGATAAAATAAAAAGTGCATACTTAATAAATTAATTAACACATCATCAGCGTAACCCTCAACCTATGAATACCTCTCAATTTAAAAATATAATATATCTTAAATTTGTAAGTGGTGTAAATATTATAAGTATTGCAAAATAATGCTTTTCTGCATGGAAGATTTTCAGTCCATATATCTATAGTTAATCACTGTATATTAATCAGATCAGACAATAGTAGTAGAAGTAGTGAAATTAAACTCGCCTTAAGTAAAAAAAAATATATATATACAAATGTACAGAATTACTAAGTATTCAAAAGTAATCCAAGCAGGCAGGCAGGCAGTCAGTTTTCAGTCAAAAATCCTTTATTAAGTACACAGACAAGCGATCCAAGTAAAACAAAAATACAGTAATAGTTTTCTCACAAGCTTTCTATATATATATATATATATATATATATATATATATATATATATATATATATATATATATATACACTTTTTCTCAGGCAAGGGAGTGGTTTATTGTGCTGTAAAACAAAGTGTTATTGGTACACATGTTAAATTCACATCCCTTCCCCCATCAATGTGACATTTGAGCTGGTCCTCTCCTACATAGTAGCTGTCATAATAATATAACCCTTATGTATTTTAAGTAAATTTTATAATGATGTGGTACCTCTTATTTAACCAGATTATTAAGTAGATTATTAAGTCTGTGATTTTATCCAAGACAATAAACTACATGGCTGGAAATATATCAATCTTAGTCCATTTGGAAATCAAAAAATATAAATATATACATATACACTTTGCATGTAAAAAAAATCAATTGTAAAAATCATATTCTATTTTCATAACCTATTGTTAACAAAGATCGCTTTTGCCCTTCTAGACTTCTTCAGGTCTGTGTACAAAACCCCTAAAAAGCTATATATATATATATATATATATATATATATATATATATATATATATATAATTCTATAATTAGTTAGTACTGTTATTACACATCATTTTGAATAAAGTGGAAAAAGGAGAACCAGAAAAAGAATTAGAAGAAAAAATGTATGATGATGGAAACAAAATATACACTTAAATTACAACTGATTTAAAATGGTATTTAAAATCAACTGGTAGAATAAAATAAAATAAAATAAAATTAGTCATGCAAACAATGTGGCAATTTTCTAAGTTCCAGTACACTTTTAATTGAACAGTAGTAGTTTAGTCCAGGCTTCCTAAAAGAGTTCAGCTTTAATTGCCACGAGTTCATATTTCTCCAGAATATTCAGGATGTCTCCTTCAAGATCACCCATGTCTATGTGATCCAGGATCTGGAACTTAAAACTTGCGTGTCTTTTATGAAGAGAGAGGTGTTTGGCTAGTGAATTATTTTTGCATCTAGAGCAGATTTCTGACAGATGACATGAAATCCTATGCTTGATTTTATTTACAGTCTTGCTCACATAGAATGCATCACATTCATTGCACTGTGCCCTGTAAATTACTTTTGTAGTGTTACAGTCACCCCCTGCACTGGTCTTAATGATTTTCTTTAAATAAGGGCAATAAAAAGATATCACCTTGCTGTATAAATATACAAAATGTACAATTGGTTTCACATCTTTTAATTTTTCTCTCAAATGGTCTAGATTTAAATTCAACAAAACTTCTAATGTTCCTGGCCTTCCTATAAACAAAGGATGGGGCTTCACCTAAGATGTTAATCAGAAAAGAGTTTCCTGTGACAATGCTCCAGTTTTCTTTGATAACATTATTGATACTGTGATAATCCAAAGTGTATGTCAGGATGCAGCTATTTTTGCATTTGTTATTCTCTGTGGAATTACTTAACATTTTTTTTACTGCGGAGGTTGAGTGAAGATGCTTCAATCCTTTTCAGTTCTTTAATTGGTTCCAGGATGTTTTTAACATCTGACTTTCATAGCCTCTAACTAGAAAATCATTGTCTAAGTTGTTCAGGTCTCTCAAAAATGGTCCCATCTCTGTGGTAATTCTAGCTAATCTATAGCCCTGGGACTTGACACCAACAATAGCAGAATCTTTCCAAGGACACAAGCAATAACAGAATCACCACTGATCTATTTAGAAAACCAATGAGGGTTAACTTGTTACTCCACAGTAAAAGTCTACATCCTACAAAAAACAAGTATAATGTAGTGAAGTCCCAGGGCTATAGATTAGCTAGAATTACCACAGAGATGGAACCATTTTTGGGAAACCTGAACAACTTAGACAATGATTTTCTAGTGAGAGGCTATGAAAGTCAGATGTTAAAAAACATCCTGGAACCCATTATAGAACTGAAAAGGACTGAAGCACCTTAACTCAACCTCCCCAGTAGTAGAATGTTAAGAAATTCCACAGAGAATAACAAATGCAAAAATAACTGCATCCTGACATACACTTTGGATTATCACAGTTTCAAAAATGTTATTGAAGAAAACTGAGACATTGTCACAGGAAACACTTTTCTGATTAACATCTTAGGTGAAGTCCCATGCTTTGTTTATAGGAAGGCCAGGAACATTAGAAGTTTTGTTGAATTTAAATCTAGACCATATGAGATAAACACTAAAAGGTGTGAAACTAATTGCACATTTTGTATATTTATACAGCAAGGTGATAGTTTTTATTGCGTTTATTTAAAAAAAATCATTTAGAAAAGTGCAGGTGGTGACTGTAACACTACAAAAGTAATTTACAGGGCACAGTGCAATAAATGTGATGCATTCTATGTGGGCAAGACTGTAAATAAACTCAAGTGTAGGATTTCATGTCATCTGCCAGTAATCCATTTTGGATGCAAAAATAATGCACTAGCCAAACACCTTTGTCTTCATAAAAGCCACACAGGTTTTAAGTTCCAGATCCTGGATCGCATAGACATGGGTGATCCTGAAGGAGACATCCCAAATATTCTGGAGAAACATGAACTCATGTGGCAATTAAAGCTGAACTCTTTTAGGGAGCCTGGACTAAACTACTACTGTTCAATAAAAAGTGTACTGGAACTTAGAAAATTGCCACATTGCTTACATGACTAATTTTATTTTATTTTATTTTATTCTTCCAGTTGGTTTTAAATACCATTTCAAATCAGTTGTAATTTAAGTGTATATTTTGTTTCCATCATCATACATTTTTTCTTATTATTTTTTCTTTTTCTGGTTCTCTTTTTTCCACTTTATTCAAAATTATGTGTAATAACAATGCTAACTAATTATATATATTTTTATAGATAGTTTTTAGGGTTCTTGCACACAGACCTGAAGAAGTCTAGAAGGACGAAAGCAATCTTTGTTAACAATAGTTTATGAAAATAGAATTGCTCCCGGATTCATGAACCTTGCGCCAGGCGCCAGCATAGCGTCGGCGTTATAACGCCAAATATGGCTGCTGAGCGATTCAGGTATGAATGAATTCCACGTGCACTACCGGCGTGCGCCGGACCGTCTCGCCCGGCGTAGGTATGCAAAACACACTGTGTGCGGTGTTGCCCCATGCAAATGGGGGGAAATGGCGACCCACGAAGCGGCGGAGGCGTAGCGTAAGGGCACGGCAATGTAAACCAAAAAAAAACGGTTTACATTTACCCAAACATGACCGAGGAGTAACGGAAGGCTGTCAAAGTCAGGTATCATATAGGTGCAATATGCCAATGTGGAAAGGCACTGAGAATGTCCAAAGAAAATATGCACAAAATGTAAAAAATGACATAAATGGCACGTCGAGAAAGAACAGCAGACCCCCGGGATATGTGCACAGAAGTTGCAAAGCAATGAAATAATATGACAATGTCCTAAAAGAACAGTATAACACACATCAGCTGCACAGGCACCACACACCATAGTATGTATGTAAAGCTTCAACCCCAGCGCAATGGTTGTCAAGGAGTGGTGGCGGTGTTCGGCGCCGTAACCATGTATTAGTAGTCAATTCCATGCAAATGAGGCAGATAATAGTGAATCGCAAAAACGGCGCCGGTGTAAGGATGGAGCAAACGGCGTAGCGGTACTACACCGAGGAGTGGCCTACACGAGATACATGTCAACCACAGAGGGGTGTGCCACATTTGGAGGAAGGATATTGGAGGTCAGCAAATCTGGGCTGTACAATGCACATCACAGCATCAGGACTGGCGTGTTAGGAAATAGATGCGCTGAGAGTACATAATGCGCGTACAGATGCATGTGCACGAGGATGACTACGTTCCCTAAACCAGTCATGTGACGGCCTCCCCGTCAACAACCACGGATATAGGAAGGTAATGCGGAGAATACGAGGAAATGCGGAAGCAGTGTAAATGGAGCCGTAATGAGCAATCAACACCAATCAAGCCAGGAAGGGCAAACTGCGGCAGCTGATAACTCTGCATGCAGACCCCTGCATAACGGAAAGGGAGGCATATGAATGCAAAGATAGTATGGGATGTAGCAGAAATACAAAGAGCAAATAACCAAAATAGCACAGCCAAGTACAGAGGTAGCATAACTGTGGCTGCAGATAAAATGCATCATATGCCATGTGCCTGCAGGATGCAGTAATGTAAGATGCAAAGCCAAGGCAATGCAGGCAACTGTAATGTAACACTACAGGCAGTACCGTTGCAGTTGCAACCGTAAAACCACGGAAATAAGCCATGGATACGGCTGCACAGACACACCCAATGACATCACCGGTATACAGCACAACAGTATTAAGTGTGAATGCACACAACACACAGCGATTTCCCAAATGCCGCACCGTAGGGTGTAAACAGACGGGAACTTTTAATATGTATATGCTGGGTGCCGCCGTGGCCGTGATGCATAGGTATGTGGCAGAGACAGACGGAGTTGCGGAGGGTGGTGCCGACAACTACCGTGAGGCCTCACAGGAGAAGGAGAGTGTTCAGACCAAGGGTGACCTACCAGGGGCTGCGAGACCTGGAGATAGTAGAGCGCTACAGGGTGGACAGGGACACGTTACAGCAAATAGTGGAGCTGTGCCGGCCGCCTGAGAACAAGAGACAACAGAGGGGAGCCCATCCCAGTGGACACAAAGGTATGTGTGAGCTTGCGAATACTGGCTACAGGTACCTTTCAAAGGCCAACCGGGGACATAATGGGCATCTCACAGGCATCAGCATCCAGGGTACTACACCAGTTCCTGGATGCCATGTTACCACATGCCCATGAGCACATACATTTCCCCACATCTCAGGAGGAGTTGGCTAGCAATATGCGCCGCTTCCACCGTGTGGCACAATACCCGGAGGTCCTGGGTGCGATAGACTGTACGCACATAGAAATTAAGTCACCACCCTGGGAGCAGGGTAGATGCTACATAAACCGCAAGGGATACCCCTCCATCAATTGCCAGGTCGTGTGCAATGCGCAGGGCATTATCATGGATGTGTGTGCTGGCAGCCCTGGAAGCTACCACGACTCCCATATCTGGCATGCTTCACAGCTGTATCAGGTATTCGCCAGGGGGGACATCACACAAGGTCACCTTGTGGGGGATGCTGGCTACGGACTGGAGCCGTGGTTGATGACACCCATCAGAAATGCACACACACACATGCAAGAACGCCATAATGAGGCACACGCACAAACAAGAATAATCATAGAGCGTGTGTTCGATGTTGAAATCACGGTTCCGTGCTTGGATACATCCGGTGGAGCCTTGCAGTACTCTCCAGGCACAAGTGCCCACATATTCATAGTATGTTGTATGCTACACAATATGATTCTGCGGAAACAGCTGCTGCAGGGACATAATGCCGAGGGCCACCAAGCCCGCCACAACTGCCAGGGCAAGCACAAGCACAGGGCGTTGGCGCCATGGACACACTGAGCCAGCCCCAGTAGGTAGACAGAGGCGCATCAATATGCCTACGCCCTGGCAAAGAGGGAACGATAGCACATACTTTGACAGTGTAGGCCCCATGGACTGACACCTCCTGACCTGCACACACAGTAAAATGGACGCCACACAAACATGTCCGCCCGTAATGTGTACCGTATGTGCGGACGTATGTGTGACTCCAACAAAGGCACCGCCCAAACACTGCACACCCAATAGCCAGCAGAGCATGGAACGCCAACACCTCACCGCCGGTTCTACAGCACACGGCTTAGCCGTATGCTACCACTATCGCCGCAAGTCGACCACATATGTACTCATGTGCATACACAGATACAGAAATAGATATCAGTACACATGTAGAAATATATGTACGCATACACAGATATAAAGTACAACAGGGTAATATGGAACCCAGGGATGCAAGTTCACAGATAAGTAAGACGCGAAATCACCACATAGTAAACATAGTGACCGACAACCCGATCATCCGGGAGGGTGGGCAGAGCAGGTAACGCCAGCCATGGAAATGTCAACCTGCATCAATACATATCCGCGTGTCGGGATGGTCACCAGTCCATGGTACAGTAAGGGGATATGTGCGTGTCATATCCATATGATATGAGTGCGGAGATACACGCCGCCACCGGCGATGCGGCCAACGTACGTATTGTGTTCAACCGTCGGTGCGAAAGCGGCAAGCATACCAGTGAAGTGTACGACATTCTGAGGAACGTACCTCATTTGGGGTGTAAAACAGTTCATGTTCCTCGCAGTTCCTCAAAGTTCCACATTGAAAATGTCTGTCAAACATCCATTATTAGGAATGTATATAAATGACATCCTGGTAAATAGAATGTAATCATAGTAATTCATTAAAGGTTCTTCACTGTAAGTAAATCAGCATATTATAATCAACCTATGACCTACTTAGCTGAAGTTGTCACTATGCCATTACTATGTGTTCCACATTATGCCCATTTGTTTCACATTACTAATGTGTGTGTTCCTCACTCTGGAAATAGAAGGTTGAGAGCCATGGCGGCAATATGTGTATGTGTGAGGTGAGGTTGTCGTGTGTTCTGCTGTGTGTGTGTAATGTGTGTGCCACTGTAAAATGTGTATGTAGATGACATGTCACAGGCGGAGTGTAATAACATGCGAGGCATACAGTACAGGAACCATAGGCGTATGTACAGCAGTACCCACAAAGTAGTACTGACATCTCCTCAGTGGCTATGCACGCATGACGTAAAACGATGCAAAGCGGAAATGTCCCAGAATGTACCACAGGGCCATAGCCAACAGGAGATGCAAAGGACGATATACAAACCATGACCGTATCTTTGCCGGCCATAGGTTACACTCAACTCGGTCCGTCGGCAACGCGTTAAACAGCATCAGGCATGTACGGCGAAAATACGAATGTGCTATCCCAGCACCGATCGGGAACACTTACGGTCCCGTAAATACCGCTGTGTGTTCCACGACCGTGAAGTAAGCAAGTGGCACATGAATAGGAGGCTACCGGTAGCATACAGGCCGTCCCAAGTATAGGACCACATTCACCGTAACTATCAGCGACAAAATGCCAATGGATAGTAGGCACGGACGAACATCCGCAGATATATAACCCATGTGAAGGAGGAATACGTGCAGGAAGCACACATGCAGGCGATACCGACAGCACACAACATCAACAAAACAAACATTCCCGGAACAACAGACAGGTAACCTGCAGCCCCCCAAGCAGGGATGGAGCACACACACAAGCATATCCCGTATGTATAAATGCAAGACTCACACCCGCACCCTTACCCACATCCGCAGATATACCCCATCGCACATATCAAAGGGATAACAGCTAAACATACAGGCAGTCAATGACAGCGGCATACCCACAACAAGCTCATGGGAAACACTAGCAGCGGCTGATGCATCCTTGCATCCGCAGTACAGGAATATAACAGCTATGTTACACATCTGAATGCACAACGCCATCGACAGCCGCCGCCAGGACACGGACACCCACATGTCGAACAGAATACCATACCCAACACACACAATCCACGGCTAACACCACAGCGAAATGTACCCGACACCACACATAGCGGATGCAGTCACACAAACATGATATAATACATACCATCCTCACGAAGGTATTGCAAATAACCAACGGCCACACGAGGAAAGAACCATGTCCTAGTGCCGACGCATAACGAACGAAAGGAGGGGGATCACCGGTGATATGCGCATAAGTACACACCGAGGAACAGCTATTGGCCTGATTAACCCACATGCCTCAGGTGACGGCGAATATAAGGCAGACTCCCTGGATATTCAACCCGTATGTTCATACCGCACAAAGATGTAACACTAAAGGCCTAACAAGTAAATACAGAAGAACGCAGAACCAAAGGCCGGAAAGGTATGTCGAACCAACGACATGTACTGGTGTGTAACGCACGATAGGTATGACGAATCTGTACAGTATGTGAACGGTGTGTGTAGGTAAAGATAGCTGTCCATCAGGCAGAGAGAGGTGAAGGTTGGTTATGTAATGCTAAGCCGCGCAGCATACCAACGACTGTGGACAACATGTGCAAAGCAGTGGGACAACATGTACACACCCGGGATAACCCCAGGTTAGGCTTGCCACCTTTTCAAATGGCCAAAGTGGGACATCTTTGGGACACACATCAGATGTTACAGGTGGACACATACCCATGGTCAGTACAAAGGGTAGAACTGTACTCATTTGCCTAAATAAAAGCGTAGTCTTGTAGCAGTTAAGTTGCTTATTGTGTGTCTTGTAACATTTAGGAATGTACATACATAAATAACTATGTTATGCAACTCTTACATAAAAATGGGACATAAGTATGCCCTACAATCTCAGGACATTTGCCATTTGTAATATGTTTTGTCAGGACACAACTGCCCAAAGAGGGACTGTCCCTTGCAAAGTGGCACAGGTGGTAACCCTACCCCAGGTCTGCCATAGGGGTTGCAAACACAGAACAATGCCACCACCCACGCTGATGCTGGCAGTGGATATCCAACAATGAAGTGCCACAGCAGGGGATAGGACATGTATGTATAGTGTCACAGCACACATGTGCATGGGCATATACCGTCGATGTCATACGGAATGTGCGCACGACGTGCACGTATCCCACGCAGTAGGGGTGACTATGTCAATTATGTGTAATGCAAAGCTGTCATGATGGATATGTTCAGAAATCATAGACAGTATCACAGGCACAGCATGCATGATGGAGGGATGGCCTAATGTTATGTACATACACAAGATATGTATGGCCTGCACATATGGGACAATGTAGTAGCAGAATAGGTATCCGAAATGGAGGGAACAGCAAGTAACCATGTCCAAACGTTCCGTAGCAGGTGCAATGTGTGCCACAATGATGTCCAGCAGGGCTGTGTGTAAACACATGTGCAATGTACACAGTAGTGACACCCCCCCCATGGTAGTGTCCACTGAACGGCAGAAGTGGATGTCAACTGTCATGTCTATACAGTATGTCCGCTGTGGTGGTACCATGGGTCTGTGTCACCCTACCAGCAAGGGAGCTATCACATGACTAGTGACACAGTGTGCCCCTGTGGGATGTGCACAGGACCTATGTCCCACAGCACGGTGTGTGTCCAGTCTGTGGATGTCACACAGACGCCGGGCCGAGAAATGTGGCATGTGTGCACACATGCAGGACTGCTCCTCCCACCCTGCCCACTGCAAACGCCATGTAGGAGTACTACATGCATCAGTACTGTGGAGAACATGGCCCATGGCAGAGTAGATTACACCCCTGTGTTAGTGGCATGCAGGTGAGTACAGATGTGTTACATGACTGTCATTTGCATATGTAAACTGTCTGAGCCGGTAGAGATCACAGCATGACTATACTGAGACATGTAACGTTGTATCCATTGTGTAAGGTACACCACACATGTGTTATTGTAACATGGCCTGCGTGTACATGTGTGTATGGCACAGGTACAAGGGCACCCAAGGTATCAGCTAGACATACGGTCCAGAAATGTGTGGTCCTGCACATGTGTACCCACGCCATGGTGGAATATGGCAACCACAGCACCATGTGGGGCATGTGTGTGTACATCAACCGTGTACAACGTGATATGCCTGTGTAGGGACAGTATCCATGTGATACACACCGCATGACTGTCAGTATGCAAAGGTGATGTGTATGTACTATGTGTGATGTAACTGATGCAATGATATCTACATGATATATCTGCCACACTGACACCTGTATGGGTGTCAGCAACATGAGTAGGATGAGCTAGAATGCTGCCAGGTATGTAGAAGTGGTATATGTAGGCATGTACAGTACTGTGTGACAGCAGGTAGTGTACATATGCAAATACTGAGCATGAGGGGCCACATGTCTGAGGACTGTGCAATGTCACACGTCCCTGACTTGTTGTAGTTAGCATGATATGCCTGCACCACTGTGTGAACTGTACAGAAGGCACATGGCGTAACATCCCGAGACATAGGGTATGATGTGATGCAGGATGTGTACATTGGCAATAGCATAAAGTGGAATGGTGCTGAAGGGCAAAGAGCGGAGCATGTCTGATGTGATACCCTCTGTACCACCCCAACCAGCCATGCAATAGTATGACAGGTGGCCAGCATGGGATGTGGTGTGCTGTTGCACAGAAGCCCAACAAGGGTGCCAGTAAAGGCATGCAGGTAGTCAATGAGTGTGTGAAGCATGTATGTCAAGATGTGGCCCAGTGCCATACTGAATGGCCCAGTCATGGGTGTAGAGATGCAGCCCCATACGTGCAATGCAGTACCATCCATGTGTAGTGTGATAGATGTGGTAGTGTGGTGGTCAGGGTACACAACATACATGAATGGGCTAGCAGTCACTGCAGTGTGCTGCTGCAGAGACATGTAACAGCCAGGTTGGTGGGATACAACAACTATGGCGGTTTGAGGTGACATTGGGAGTGTGTTCCCGGACATAACATGTGCATGGCAGTACTATGTATGTGTCCACAGGGTTAATACAATGTCCAGCCAAGGATTGGAACCCTGTACTGAGTGAGAGTGTGTATTGTTGGTAGGTACCCCACTGGCAGGCACGATGCCAGCAACATCTGTGTTGGCAATGCCTGCATGACTGTGGTATGCCGCATTGAATGTGGATGTAGTCAAACAGCAGAGACATACCACCACACTGCGTGAGGGCCCACACTGCAATGTCTGGCAGTCATGTGTAGGTAGCTAGCTGTGGAGTATGTCATGCACCATGAGGACACACCATGACTGTCAAGTGACACACAACACACAGGTGAACATAACTACCATGCAACAGCCTGCACATGTGCCTATACAGCACGTGTGCATGGAACAGGAATACCACTGTGGCGTCTGTGAAAAGGCCAGTACCACCATGTCTCAGTGTGGAATAGCATGGTCCCTACCAGTGTGTAAATGTAGCAGAAGTGCACTGTGATCAGTGTTGGCATAGGCACGTAGACTGTCCATCGTAGGGGGTGCCATGCCATCAACTACCTCTGTCAGTGGATGTCAGTAATACCGGCTGTAGTGTGTATGTACCATGCATGCTGCTATGGTTGTGTGTTTAGAGTGTGGCTAGCAGGGATGAGAAGCATGGATGTTCAGCAAACAGAGGGGGGAGGTGTGTAGGCCTAGCACACAGACACATGGAGGTTTGGTGCATGCCGAGGGCAGTGTAGATATGGTATATGTCGTGTAATGTGTCACCCAGCTATGCGTACTGCATGGCCAAGCATGTGTGGGTACATGGGAGTCCATACTAGGGAAGGGCGTGTTGCTGTCAATACATAGCAGTAGCAACTGTCCTAGGTACAATGTACAGTATGCCAACACGACCGGCATGTAACCTGTGGTGTACAGTGTATTCACTGTTGCGTGTCACAATGTGTGTAGCGGTCACGAACATGGGTATCTGAACATGGATTACCTATGATGCAATGTGTCATGGGAATATGCAGTATGTGAGTAAATCACGGTGTGGTGTGGGAACCACCCACCCGTGTGTGTTGCAGTCCAGGTATGTGCCTGGGAGGTATGATCTGTGTACAATCTGGACTGACAGGTGTGCCGTGTAGGGCATGGAGGCAGGTCCCAGGCACTGCAGATAAATGACATGTGTGCTGTACTGTGTGTGCAGTGCTTGTGTACAGCACAGTGGAGGGTGTAAGCATTGTCACACATCACTGCATGCTGTGCCTACCTGTGACAGCCCTGCCGGAGACAGACATGTGACACCGCTGCACAGGCAGCATAGCATGTGAAGATGTACATGTGGGCTGCACACCTTAGGCAGATGTCCACAGGTCATGTCTGCCACGGTAGTGTGGTTGAACATGACTATCAGACTGGACAAACACCACATGCCTGCATAACTACAGTATGACCATAGTCAACAGTCCCAGTGACAGAGTAGGCCAATGTACACTGTCCCTGCGTGCAGACCACTGGCTACTGGACACCTGGCTAGACACACACCTGGAGGGTTAATTCACCATTGAGCCATCACATGTCCCAGTCCATGTGGGCCGTACAATGTCATCACAGGGTGGTCACAATAGCAGGTGGCAAGGCAGACACGGTGTACCAGGTGATGTGTCATGTGTGCATATGTCGACTAGCACAGCCGTTCACATGTCTGCAACATACTGGTGCACGATGTATACTGTTACATGGTGAATGGAACTGCACTGTCACCCACTACAGGGCCATCTGACACAGGTGTGTTGTGACTGGTGTAACCCATGTTTGCACAGGATACACACTGCTGTTGTAGGCAGCCATGCTGGTGGCTACCAGTGATATATGCAGTGGTCATACAGACATACCGTACACAGTGTTCATGCAGGAATGTCCATTGTCGTGGATGATGTGCTGCTATGTGAATGTAGGTGTGTGTTGTGAATGTTACACATCCAGAAGACACCATCTGGTGCAGTCATGGTTGTCAACACCAGTACACACATCCACAGCAGTCAGAACCCAGTCCTGACAATGTGTGTCAGTCACCCTTGTACTGTGTGACATATGTGCACATGACGGAACACCTCCCAATGTCATCTAAGCTGGCTACATGATGGCTGGAATGTGCTGTAGAAATGTACAATGCTGGTAGCCCAATGACGTACCTGGAATCAGACACAGTACGCTATGTCAGCCATGTAAACCATGCACAACAATGACCACCCAAGAGACACAAACAATGCATTGACACATGGAACATGTGCACATGACAACCCCCAATGAGGTATGTTGCACATATTGATGTACAATTGTCATCTATGGCCATAGCATGGATGCAGACACACATACTCCACAGGTAGTACCATGTGATGTAGGTAGGGGGCATTGCTCGTGTACATGTCACAGTAGCTGTACACACACATGTCCTGCATAGCCGTCATGTAGGGGTAGCTGTGGTATGTGACTACTGGACATGCCCGTACAAATGACCATGTCCCACAGGAGATGTGTTAGGTGTGTACCACATGTGACGGGCTGACAACAACCTGCGATGTGTACGGCTGCCGGTGTACCTGTGTGACATTGTCTGTGAAGGGTGCAAAGGCATATAGTATCGTATTGCATGCAGACAAGTCCCACATAGGTGCATAGCCTGAACATACAGTACAAGGAGTGTGTGGGATGATAGCAACCCACAGGTGGAGATGGGTACGGACGCCAGCCCACAACCACATGTGTGTGTACGGTGTTCACGTCCACGACACATGAGCATCTGAGAGGCTAAGCGCCACAGCTGTACAGGGTTGCATGCATATATGTTCAGCAACATCCCTGTATGTCCCACCACTGGCCCGTGGACCGATGGACACCAACCAAATGTGCAGATATGAGATGTGCACAGCACATCACAGATGCCTACCATAGAACAGGCCTACCGTGGAGACATGTGCACAGTAGGTCTGCGCCAGCTGCAGTCAAACACGTTAGGTGCTGAACCACAGCAATAGTCCAGGCAATGCCACAGATGGACGTGCATGCCTCTGTGTATGTATGTCTGTGAATTGCTCCGGCATAGCAATATAGCTGTGTCACCGTTGTGAACAACAATATGAATGGGTTGTATGTGTGAGGGGTGCGTCATATGTGTATGGTCAGATCGACGATACCATCAGTGGGCCTGCTATGTGAACATCCCTGTCCCCATACATGGATACCTATGCTGTGCCCAACACCACATTCACAGAGGGAGGGATGGCGGTGTGTAGTGCAGCAGCAGACATATGGGTGGCAGCGGGCACTGGATGTACACATATGTGGTACCCACATCACTGCAGGCAGCCATCCATGTGCATGGGATAGTGGTGTGTGTCCACATACAGCACTGTGCTGATCAATATCCCAGCACATAGCACCTGCCAGGGCTACAGTGTATGCATGGATGTGTGATGCACCAGACACACCCTCAGCAAGCAGCGTACAGCATACCTCGCTTGAGGACAGTGTCCACACCATGTTGATAAACATGTTGAATGTCCATATTCACACAGCTATGACATATGCAATGGACAGCCACCCTGCCAATACCGTCAACCCCCAGGTGGATCACACCCAGTGCCATGTATGTGGCATACCCTGCCATATCATGCAGACCTGACCAGCAAGGCTGCATGAGCTATCACAGTCCTACATGGTGCAATGGACAAAAGGCACTCTCACTATCAACCATACACAGCAGTAATGTGGCGGTGATGCACCCTGTTATGTTACAGGTGCTGTGTGATGCTCTGCACAATGTGTGTGTGTACATGCTATGCATGGCCTTTCCTGCTAATGTGTCATGGTTGCACATTGCTCCATGTCTATCACATGTGCAACACAGGTGAGCTGTGGCAAGTTGTCCAGCACCCGTACAGTGCTGTGTGGAAGTACATGGCACAACACATGCATGTGCAGGTGTCCATGTGTATGTGTACAGTGCCGCTGCTCACGTTCACAATGGACACAGATGTGATGTGTACTGACATATACACAGCGTCCAGGTGAACAGTAGCACAGACGTCACATGGGGACCTATGCCAACTGATATGGACATAGGTGCAGCCAGGTACACATGTCCACGGCAGGCTAACATCTACATGGTGCGTGTACAGTGTGATGGGGTGGCACACAGATATGATGTGACACCCAGTGCTCAATGGTGTGAAGCCACAACATCGTCTGTGTCACTGCCACGATGCCCTTCACAGATCACTGTGCAGATGTCGTACATGTCACAGCAATGTATTTCCAACAGTATGCCAGCACAGCAGTGTGAATGTGACCTGCCACCATCATTATGTCTTCCAGATAATGCCACGTTCCCGGCTTCCACCTTTCAGCCAACAGGAGGAGGAGGTGATCATTCCATACCTCCATAGTAACCACGCCGCACTATTTAGCCATGTGCCACAGCAGGCACAGGAACGGCAGGAGATGTGGGAGGAGATGTGCAGGAGGGTGAACAGCGTGGGCGGATACAACCGCAGCTATCAGCAAATCCAAAGGCACTGCACAGACCTGATCCGGCATGCAAGACAGCGTGCTGCTGCAATCGCCAGGCAACAACGTGGGACAGGTGGTGGGCCACCAACCCAGCCCCCACTCACAGCCACGGAGGAGCTCCTGGCCAGTCTGGCGACACCCACGGAACAACACGCAGAAACACTTGCGCCCATCGTGGAGGTGGGTGTCTCCCGAGCTATGAGCCTGGAGCCGCATGGTAAGTCAGTGTTGCATGTTTGTATGATAAGCGACGTGGGTGTGGGTGTCATAGTACAACACATGATATAGCAATACATGCCAGGTATATGGCCACACAAGATGCAAACCATAGTATGCTATGTTGTGTTAGCAGACATGTGCATAGCACTTGCTACCACACACATGCATGATGTGACATGCACAGTGCTGACCGTGTAGATAGTAATGGCTAATGTGTATACCTTTGTGTAATGCCTTTACAGGTACGTCTGGCGTGTCGCAAGGACAAGGGTCTGTTGCAGGTAAGTCTGTTGCTAGTCAAAGGCATGTTCTGCTGTACTGATATTCCCCATGTGTCTAGGCATGACATGCTCACCTGTGTGTGCCCCAGTCACGGTATACAGCTCGCACCACCCGACACACACACCACCTATGTACAGTAGATACACCCGTTAGCGTAGAGTGGTATGACGCCACACAACCTATTGGTGTGTTACGTGCATTCAGATATGCATACAATGGTGTAGGTGTTACACAATGGCTGCATGTGTAGTATGCATTGGTATGCCAGTGCAGTATGCACACAGTACCACATAGTGAGCTGTGATCTGGCCAGAGCACAGGTGTTACCAATGTGACCCATGCCCCTGCATCGGTGCACATCGCTAGACATGGCACATGCCATGTCCCATGCACGTGGATGTCTGGCTGCAGCATTGTCACACCATGACATGACCTATGCACAACATAGCAAACATCCACACTGTCAGCATATCCGTAGAGAATGTGACACCTCACACTAGTATGGTTGTATGTCACATGGGCCACCACAGGGCCGTGTGCACAATGTCTACCACACACAATTGTCAATGACTCAGACAGACAAGGCCATGGTCGATACATACAGGCATGGTGCCACACAGCACATCCACAGTGGGTAGTCACCGTTGCACCCTGTACACACACAGTGGGTTCATCACTGTAGTGGACCCCCTGGACATCCGATGTAGTACACCAGTGACATGGAATGCCTCTCCACAGCTACTACAGGTGCCTCCAATGTCCACCATATACGTGCTGCTTAGCAGCTGAACTGACTTACAGACATGGCAATGTAATGCGTCCAGGTCACGCATCGCACAGACACATAGCTGTGTCCTGCTACTGTGCAGTGGCACAGAGCCCGCACTCCACACTGTACAGCTATGTACACAGCTCACAGCAAACGTACCTGCACAGACATCACTGTTACCCATACATTGTATCTGTAGACTGTACACATAACACTGCACCGCGGACAGCCGCTGTGATGTGGTGCATGCGGTGGGACACCATCGCCACATGTCCACATGATACCGCACATGTTTGGCGTGTACATTACATAGTGTCGGCAGCCATGTGTACTCTCAACTCGCCTTGGCCACACGGTGTATCACGCTGATGCATGCGAACTACCATGAATGTGTGTACTGCATGCCTACTAAATGACACCTGCCTGTTGTACTGTCCCCACCAGGGCAGTGTACATACTGCCACTATGAATGTCTGGTCTGCATTCACTGGTCTGTGTTGTGTGAATGCTGCATGCCACCTGCATTATCACATGCATGCTGTGTGTCTGTGTGTGTGTGTGTGTGTGTGTGTGTGTGTGTGTGTGTGTGTGTGTGTGTGTGTGTGTGTGTGTGTGTGTGTGTCTGTATTGTAACTGATGGTATGTCTTTGTATTGACAGGTGCTGTAGGTGAGTTCCCTCCTGCGGTCAATCTGATGCTAGTGTCCCCACAGATACTAGTGGTGATGACCATGTGCATGAGGCACAGGCAGGGTCATCACAGGCACACACTGTGCCACTGGAGAACATCACACATACGTCCCTTTCAACCCCGCTCACGGTTCAGATGCCGACACATACCCCGACACCATTGCCCATAGATGACGGTCAGTCACGCCTCTTGGCCCCGAAAGCAGGAATGTGTGGTGGCTGCAGAAGGTGTGGGTACACACGATGTTGCCAGTGTAAGGACTGGTGCAGTGCCACGCAGGCATGTGGCAGGTGCTGCTCGTAGGGGGAGCACCGCTAGACATACACCTGCCGTACAGGGTGCAGCAGCTGGTATAACCAGACGCATGGTCCAGACTGTAATGGCAGCGCAGGCACGTGCCGAACGGCAGAACCAGGAAGGGCAGAGGCTGCAGAGGTCCGCAATCCGTACCTTGAATGACAACATCCAGGCATTGGCGAATGCACAACAGCATCTTGTCGATGTTCTGTATAGGAGATTGGGTGACATGGCTGGTATCCTCGACCGAGGCATGGCCATCCTTGAGCGCGCAGTCCGTGCAGGAACACCAGGTAGGTGAGGCATAGGGCACGCGTGTGCCAGCAACACCACCTGCTGCAGGTCAGCGTGTGCGTGCCACCTCCCATGCCCACCCAGACAGTGCTGGTAGCAGCAGCAGTGCAGCTGCTACTACACCATCCACACCAGGACAGAGCAGGCCACGTGGACATGGCCCTGGGCGCCCCGTCAGGCACGCTTCCAGCGGACATGTGACATCGGAGAGTGGACAGTCCGCACCTCCACCCGGGTCATGCCCGTGCGACCCCAGGCAGGCGCTGGTCACGCCGCCGCCGACAGACACAGTGAGCCGTAACACCTGCACTGTACAGTCAGGGGCTGCCAAGCATACCGCGTGTAGGCATCACAGATGACTGAACTGTGTACACACACACCCACACACAGCAGACACAACTGTAGGGCTCCACCACACCCACATGCAATCTACATAGTCATTCCCACTCAATGCACAGGCCCGTACACACACACATGATGTCATCCATTGGTACAGCCCATGCCTGTGGCACACATCACCCTGTGCATATGATGAAGTCTCTGCCGCGATAACTGTGAGCTACACCATCACTGCACGGTTAAGCTAACATATTCTGATGCACAGGGTGGACACGATAGTGAGAGGTGTATGTGTTACCTGTGTCCGCATAGTACGTGATGTGTATGTTGTGGTGTGTGTGTATGGCTGGCGACAGGTGTGTATGTGATGTGGGTTGTGCACGGACATCATGCAGCAGACATACCATGCAGGACAGGTGCAGCATTCATTGATATGTGTACACAGTATGTGTGGTGGTTACATGTGTAGCACCATGTCGGTGCAGTTAACCCGTATGATACTGATGGTGTACTTGCACGTGCCTACTGGGAGCACTGTAATTAGTTCCCCACATGTAGTCTTGGGGTACCCACAGGCATGTCTGGCAACATCAGCATAGCACAATTACCCGCATCCGGCATGGACCCCTACATAGGTACATAGGCTACATGAACGTAACAGGATATGTGCCCCACGAACTCTCTGGACCTAGCATGACTGTGTGTGGCGCCTAACACCCCTCAGGATGGGGATGCCATATCCATCAGTCCCCAGTCCCTGGTCTAGCAGTGACACACAGATGTTGCCTGGCGATAACCATCGCCACACATCCACACGCCATTAGCAGTCCTGGACGGCAGTCAGGGCCTTTCCTTCACATGGCCTGGCACTCCTCCCGTGTTGTAGGGGTGTCTGGCCATTAACCCTGTTCCCCAGCACGCCCCACTCATCTTTGTGTTGAGGTGTTTGACACTCGCTTCTGTGCCCGTGTTTGCATGGAGCCTGGGAGGTGGAATTTGCCCATCTCACCCAAGTCAGACATGGCCGTGTATGTCAGGCACAGATCACCACGGAGCAGATGTGCTGTGAAGATCTACAGCTGGTGTCCTCTTGGCCGTGCAGCTTGTGACACATGTCCTAGCACCGGCCATCCCCGCCTTGTGGAACGCTTGGCGGTCCTTCCGAGTGCTGCAGGCGGGAGGTTAGCTACAGGCCACATGCGCCATTGTACGCAGTCATTGCTCTGGTGTGTGATGTGTACAGGGGTACAATGAACACCCCTGATGTGGTTGCGATTCCATCAAGACCAGGAGGCCACAATGGAATGTCTTCACACCCACATTGCCATTGTGTGTGTTGACAGAGGTTGCCGACAGGTGCTAGCCATTTCTGAACATGTCCACCATCTTTAATGGCGCACTCACCTACATGTGACATTGGGACTAACATGTCCTTCACACTGGGTAGGGATGCACCTTCTCTGGCATTTAGTAGCAGGCCATGGCTCTGGCACCAGGCATCCATGTCTATGACGCCCTAGGTGGATGTCCGTGTTACATGGGGTGTTGGGTATGTTGGCCGCGCGTAGATATCTGCATACCTTGTCTGCCAAGCAATCCCCTATGATTGCATGCACATTGGAAGGTTGGATGCCATATGGCAGGGGGCCCAGGAGTGAGCCCTGTGGGCCTCCACTGGGTCCAGATATGAGTGTGACAAGGCAGCTTGAGGAGCAGCCCTGTGTGGTGTGACCTCCGACCTGTCTGAGAAGCATCGGGTGACATATGTGCCCACATGTATGCTGTCTAGCCTTTCCATGGGTCCCATGTGTAGTGTGCTCTGAACGCCCCACCAGGTCATGGTACTGTGTGCAAACCCATATCACCATCAATGGCCTTGGTGACCACTCCAGACTGGACGAGCAGGTTCGGGAGGCAGGATCCGCCCTTGACTATGTAGTTGTGGGTATGTTCCGCATTGGCTGTACACCGCTATCTGTAACCATGTCCACCTGTATGGACCTCCCACAGCTTTGCAGACAACGCTTGTCAAGCGTATAGGTGTGGCTGTTGACAGTCCATAAGAGCACTACCCTGGCATAGTGGGACCACAGATGCCATATGGCATCCATTGGGGACATAGACCATAGTAAGGCTAACATGACACAGTGGTCGCATGTGTGGGCCGAGGGCCTCAATGAGGATGGTAGCTCACAGCCAGCGTCACCATCGGTGCCCTTTGCTGACGGTCAACCGCCATAGAGATATGGGATCACTCCAGGCCATATGAGATGTTTGGGAGGATACACCTGGTGGGATGGATATGTTCCTCTGGGGATGTATGCATGGAACATGTCCTCTGGTTTGCAGACAATGTCTGTGGGTGCAGTGACTGTTGTCACATTCTGGACCATTTCCAGCCAAGTCTGTGTGCCCCCAACCATGTCCTTACCACAGTTAGGGAAGGCCCTATGGTTGTCTTATGTGCCCTCTGCAGTACCACTCCCACAAGCGCCCGTGGATGATGGTATGTGGGTATGGTGACACCGGTATGAATGGGTGATGGTTTCCCTGGTACTGTCATTGCTCTGCCATGTATTAGCTCCAACTGTTGATGTACAGGTAGTCAGTGGCTGCGGTCCACCACACCATGTGCCTACCTGTGGTGGACAAGGTCCTGATGTCATCATGTTTGCCTGTTGCAGACATGCATGTGGGTGGGGAAGGCATTTGTTAGGCGCTTGCCGGTCTGGCCTGTGTTCAACACTGGCATGGAGGACTTGTAGGGTACCACACCGTCGTATGATGTGTGGTTTTCTGTGGAGAGGTCATCACTGAGGTCCCCATGCTGATGTTGGTTACAGGGTGGATGACCAGTGGATCCACTATACGGTCTTGCATCACCATTGAGGGCTGTACATCCTGTGTGGGGCATATCCTCACCATGTGTGATGGGCAGAACTGTCAGACATCCCCCCCTAGTATGTATGGTGCATGGCTGTTTAACAGTGGCCAGGTGTGTGAACACCTGGGACTGCTGGCAGAGTGTGTTGTGCCATGGGTAATGTTCCCAGGCTATGTATGGGTGGTTCATGTCACCCAATACGGTGCTGTTGTGAGAGCATGCCCACTCACCAGTGTCCTCCGGACATCTGTGAAGGTATCCTGTGTTTGGGAGGGTTGTCTGTAGCATGCAACAAATGGTAGGCCAGTCCTACACATGGTTAATTGCACCTAGATATTCCCAGCAACGGCCACGCCTGTGGCATGGCCGGTTGCTGTTGTGTGGCTGGACACACAGGACGGTCCGCATTCCACCCATGCTGTCGCACCATGTGTATGCATGTCTGCTCTGTGCCGACTTTAAGTGTCTGAGCATGCCCAGTAGGCAGCAGTAGATAGACACACAGCACAGTGCACACCGCTACCGCCTGCAGTTATACCCCTCGTGCATGCCTGTATCCCCTACGCAACGGCCACGCCTGTGGCATGGCCAGGTTTCTGTTGTGTGGCTGGACACACGACGGTCCACATTCCGCCACCCATGCCGCCGCACCATGTGTATGCATGTCTGCTCTGTGCCGAAGTCTAAGTGTCTGAGCATGCCCAGTAGGCAGTGATGTACTGATCAGTAGTTACTTGTTATTCCGACTGCAGCACTAACGTTAGTGTACGGCGACCTTGGGATGGTAACAGACTGGCGGACAGCCGCACTCTGTCCTAACTCCCAATCGGGCGCATTGCCTCTGCAAATGATACCACTCACATAGGGTATGCCTCCTGACAGCACTCTGCTCAGTAAACCCGTAGCGTTCTGTAAATGCTTCATACTGTAGTGTGTTCATGTAGATAGGCCGGGTTCGCCCCTCGGCCCCATCCGTGTGTGTGTGTGTGTGTGTGTGTGTGTGTGTGTGTGTGTGTGTGTGTGTTTCCAGCTGCCTCTGCGACTGATCATGCTTTTAGACGCTCCACAACACATGCCTTGGCTATTGCCAACTATTGTCTTGCGGGTGACGTCAGCAGCCTACAAGTATGCGTGTGACAGCGCTCTGTTCAGTAAAGTCGGTAGCGCGTTCTGTAAATGCTTCATACTGTAGTGTGTTCATGTAGATAGGCATAGGTGCATCTCCCGTCCCTTCCGTGTGTGTGTGTGTGTGTGTGTGTGTGTGTGTGTGTGTGTGTGTGTCTCTGTGTGTGTGTGTGTGTGTTTCCAGCTGCCTCTGCGACTGATTATGCTTTTAGACGCTCCGCAACACAAGCCGTGGCTATTGCCAACTATTGTCTTGTGGGTGACGTCAGCAGCCTACAAGTATGCGTGTGACAGCGCTCTGTTCAGTAAAGTCGGTAGCGCCGTTTGTAAATGCTTCCATACTGTAGTGTGTTCATGTAGATAGGCGTAGGTTCGTCCCCCGTCCCTTCCGTGTGTGTGTGTGTGTGTGTCTGTGTGTGTGTGTGTGTGTGTTTCCAGCTGCCTCTGCGACTGATTATGCTTTTAGACGCCCAACACATGCCTTGGCTATTGCCAACTATTGTCTTGCAGGTGACGCCAGCAGCCTACAAGGTATGCGTGTGACAGCCTGTTCAGTAAAGTCGGTAGCACGTTCTGTAAATGCTTCATACTGTAGTGTGTTCATGTAGATAGGCGTAGGTTCGTCCCCCGTCCCTTCCGTGTGTGTGTGTGTGTGTGTGTGTGTGTGTGTGTGTGTGTGTGTGTGTGTGTGTGTCTCTGTGTGTGTGTGTGTGTGTGTTTCCAGCTGCCTCTGCGACTGATTATGCTTTTAGACGCTCCGCAACACATGCCTTGGCTATTGCCAACTATTGTCTTATGGTGACGCCAGCAGCCTACAAGTATGCGGTGACAGCACTCTGTTCAGTAAAGTCTTCGGTAGCGCTCTGTAAATGCTTCATACTGTAGTGTGTTCATGTAGATAGGCGTAGGTTCGTCCCCGTCCCTTCCGTGTGTGTGTGTGTGTCTCTGTGTGTGTGTGTTTCCAGCTGCCTCTCGCGAGCTGATTATGCTTTTTAGATGCTCCACAACACATGCCTTGGCTATTGCCAACCATTGTCTTGCGGGTGACGTCAGCAGCCTGCAAGTAAGTGGCGCGTGACAGCGCCTGTTCGAGTAAAGTCGGTAGCGCCGCTCTGTAAATGCTTCATACTGTAGTGTGTTCATGTAGATAGGCGTAGGTTCGTCCCCCGTCCCTTCCGTGTGTGTGTGTGTGTGTGTCTCTGTGTGTGTGTGTGTGTGTGTTTCCAGCTGCCTCTGTGACTGATTATGCTTTTAGATGCTCCGCAACACATGCCTTGGCTATTGCCAACTATTGTCTTCTTGGTGACGCCAGCAGCCTAGCAAGCATAAAGTGCGGTGTGACAGCCAGCTCTGTTCAGCGTAAAAGTCGGTAGCGCTGCTCTGTAAATGCTTCATACTGTAGTGTGTTCGTATGTAGATAGGCCGTGTAGAGTTCATCCCTCGGCCCCTTCCGTGTGTGTGTCTCTGTGTTTGTGTGTTTCGAAGCTGCCTCTGTAGAACTGATTATGCTTTTAGACGGCTCCGCAACAGCATGCCTTGGCTATTGCCAACTATTGTCTTGTGGGTGACGCCACCAGCCTACCGTATGCTATGCCTCTGACAGCCACGCTCGATCAGTTAACTCTCGGTAGCTGCTCTGTGAATGCTTCATACTGTACTGAGTTCATGTAAATGAGGCTGAGGAGTTCATCTCCGTCCCTTCCGTGTGTGTGTGTGTTTCCATGGTTGCTTTTCGCCAAATACAACTGAATAAGCAAATCCTTTAAGTGTTCACAATCAACAGTGTGATATTTAAAATCATGTTAAGACTCATTGTTGATTGTGAACATTCTTAGACATAGCTGTTATTCTGCACACGCTTAGGAAACAACGAAAACGTTGCCATGTTGTAATGAACTGTTTAAATGTTACGGTCAGCAAACTTCGTGTTGTGTCGAACTCACGGGACTATTCTTGCTGCAGGTTGCTGGTTTTGTTTGTGTTTCTATAGTACAATATCATGTAATCACGTGTAAGTTCATAGTATGCTTTCTGTGATGTTGACATGTGTGTGTTTCGTTAGCAGTACGTCCCTGCTTTCTATGCTGTGGCTAACTCTCCATTGCTTGCATAGACAGTGACAACTGGAAGTGTAAGGGTGGACATTTAAAGCCTGGATACTTCCATGTTATGTGTAAGTCTCACGGGGCCAACTATGATATGGTGATAGCATACATGCTCTATGAAGTACCTTTGGATACCATATGCAACCCTGTAGAATGGGCCGAAATGTTTGGATTGACTGTTCCATCTACCTATGTAGCTGACATGGCTTGTGGCCATAGAGGGTGCAAGGAAGTCTTCCCTGTTCATTGGGTGTTTGCCATGGTCTACTGGACATCACTCCTATTAATTCACCAATCAAGGATGTCTTTCATTGTTGGCAACGCCATAGTTTTGACCTTCGTATGTCATTCCCAGCAGACGTGGAGATTGTGCCATTGGTATGTTTACACAGGTGACCCATCTGTTCCACTGTATGGAAGCGTGTGATCCCATAGATGTGCTGGCAGATTGAGTGCTGTGTACGCCGGTATCTGCCCATCGGTCTGGCTTTGAATGGGGAGTGTCTACTGTAGACCCTATCTGTATTCCCCTGGGTTATGCCTTTGCAACAGCTGTGGATTCCCCAGGTTTGCAGCTATGGCTGCCATCTTGGCCAAGACGCTTGTCCATCCATGGGAACCGCCTACTGGACACTCAGTATCGGGCTGTCAACATTTCACAGCTGCATTCTCCATTTCCCCTGGATGATCGGTATTAGTATTGGCGGAGTAACGATATGCCAGTGGCCACCGCCTCCGCACACGGGCGGACAACGAATCATCTGCCAATCCACACCGACACCCATTTTGCATACCCATGATCCTAAGCGTCTGCAACCTCGACGAGTACCTCCCCTTGCACACCCTTCATGTAAAAGCGGAAATGGGATGTGAACGCATGCGTGTATGACGAATTGTGCAGCCTGGGAGTCCTATTCATATATGTCCTGCATTTCATGGACGGCTGTCATCACCCTTGAAGACGCTTGTGGTGCATATATCTACCTGTGCCGGAGTCACAGCTGTCACCTCTTCCGGGTTCACACTATGTTGCCTACACTTACTTAAGGGGAGTAATTTTTTGGGTCCTGCAATGGACACCGATGTGCATATGTAAAGTTTAGAACATGTTGGACTGTGTCCATTCGCCAGTGGGTTTGACTGTCACCGCGTCACGATGTTCACCAGTCCCGGATGTCTTTCGTCCGGGCCTACCCATATTATGTAGTGCTAATGGAACCCGTGTCCTTCCACAATTTACCCATATGGTGTTACTGTAGTACTGCAGGTTGGCAACTGCTTTAGATAATCCTCAGAGGTACCATTGTGAACTATCCGCCACTGTATTGTCATTATAACTTACAGCCGTGTACATGTAGAACCTATTTATTCATGACAGTATGTTGTGTTTGTGTGTGAACGCCATATTTTAACGATAGTATGACCTTCCTAGTTGACGCTTGTTGGTGTGCCATTAATATGTGTTCCACAGGTTACGCATCGTGATGTTCCGCAGAGTGGGAAGCGGTGATCCCCACATACTTGATAGCACCTTGGCTGCTGTGTACGCTGGGATTCGCGATGCGGCAGGATGGATGTCTACACGGGTGTATCTACTGTTGTTTCCATCTGTATGTCCTGTGTCATGCCTTACACTACGGCTGTGTGATTCCACCAGGTTTGCTATTATACCGGGTGCCATCTTGTCCGTGACGCTTTGTCCATCCTTGGGAAATGCCAACTGGACACTGATGTAGGGCTGAACATTTCACACCTGCCTTTTAGCGATATTACTCCAATGGATGCTTTGCATCCTTATTCAGGGGACTAAGGCACGCCCTGTACCCGCAGCCCTCATCGGGCGGACAACGCAATTATCTGCCAAACAACACCGGCCCCCATTTTGCATACCCAGTATATCATGGCTGCAACCGCCCACGGTACGCATGACACATCCCTTCATGTGTAAAGCGGAACTGGGAGATGGACGCACATGTATGGACACGTAGCAGTCTAGGGGACCTCTGTTCATATGTCCTGCATGTCATGGAGGCAGGTATCATCAACCTTAAAGACGCTTTGGTGGTGCATATGTCTAGCTGTGCCGTAGTCACGTTAGTACTCTGATTGGCTGATCCAGTGGATAACGGAGCAAACGTCCGTAATTTTGGAGTCCTACAATGGACAACCGATGTGCAACTTTGTGTAAAGTGTAGAAGCGTGTTTGACTGTCACCATCTGGCCAGTGGTATTGACTGCCGCTGTATGTTCCCAATGCGTGGATGTCTGTTTGACTACCCATCGCTTGTATGACATGGCCAATCTATATCCACGTGCCAGTATGCTGGGAAATACAGCAAACGCTTAAGGCCCCTGCCCATCTTCATAAACGACATTATGGAACAAATATCGGCTGAAACAGCCACTGTCAAATACGTTAGACTCCACAGTGAAAGGATACTGGAGCCTTTTCACCTACTAACATGGGGCATCTGCCGGAGTATCGGAATGCATGACATAGCCGCCCCATATACACTTCCTCTTCAGAGTCGGTTTAAAGCGTAAATAATCAGTAAACCTGCTCATAGTTAGGTGGACAGTGCTCCAAGTCTTGATTATAACGTGGCATATACATATCAGTGATGCTTGCCTTACTTCATGGAAACAATAATACGGGCAACAATGTGGTAATGTATACACAATATTGGTACATGCAATCACTATCCGGACAGATAGTCGATAATTGTTGTGAGTGCACCTTAGAATGTAGTGTGTTGAGCAGGATATTGTATACCAATGTGTATAATAGTAGCATTACGATAACAAAGCATGGAATCAATAAGTACTATTTAAGCACATATTTTACAATTATGAATGTAAATGTGTGGAGGAGACATCCGTGAACCTTCCCTGGTTCCACTGGATCACCACCACACGCACACTCGCATATTGTCCGGATTGTGGGTTACGCGAGCGCTATATTACGCATATCCGTAGTCCGCTGTATATATATGTTTACAGTGTCTGTGTGGTTACGTGTTTCGTTAGCATTTGTGACTCATTATTCCGTAACATATGTCTGATCCGGTTGACGGATGTGTGCAGAAAGCACTTACAGCTTTATATATGTAACAGTCTTTGCAGCATGGATGCTTTACGCATGCATTATGCGCACATCTATATGTTCTATAGTCGTAATTCAAACGTGACTGCATTCACGTTTGTCGGTTACTGTGACCTGTACACGTTAGCTGTTAGTTGGCATTAGTAAGCATAGCCATGGTACCTATGTAAATTTACATATCCCCGCGACACACGCGACGTCACAGGCATCCATTCTCCTGCTGGGAAGGTCGCGGCACTGCATGTTGAACATTCCTAATTCCCTAAATGCCATGGCCCAGGATGCATATGTACCGTCACCGCAGGGCTGTCTGTAGATGACAGCTGCTTATATCCCATAATCGCGATACAGGCCTTCGGGTTGTCAGGGTGTTGCTGTGGTGCTGGGTTTTGGTCTTGTCCACCACTGTGTAATGGGACTGCCCTGGACTCCTGTCACGAATGGTCGTTAGATGAGTCACATGGAGCACGCTTTTGTCCGTGTCCATGGTACCAGCGTCACGCCCCCCAATTATTCAGAACAGGTGATATCGACTTGGCGATTGTATGCCTGCATTGTAGATCTTGTTATACTAATTGCAGACGGTCTGGTTGAACTGACCAATTTCCATTACTAACCCTCCAGATGTATGGCCTGTGTCGCAATAT
Organism: Protopterus annectens; assembly: GCF_019279795.1. NCBI lineage: Eukaryota > Metazoa > Chordata > Ceratodontiformes > Protopteridae > Protopterus > Protopterus annectens. Next base: position 468,665,329 of record NC_056740.1, on the reverse strand, counting down.
TACAAGGGCTTACCATTCGCGCGATCGACTCTTCAGTGAGCCACAGACATGTCCGCTGCTTGGTTTGGGCGGTTCCGCTGTGCTACTTTACACACATTTAACATGGCGGAACAGGTTGAACAGAAGCTCAGCCACGAGGACATCGGGTTGTCCTTAAGCTGTCTATTATTGAATGTCTATGTGGAGTTTGTTTCACAAAGCGAGACAATGTCGACATTGTTAACGGACATCGGCACAGAGTCACGTCCGCCCAAGACCGCCCTTGGGTGACGTGATGTCTGCCTTGGTCGGCCTTAACAGGCATTATGCTGTGCCATTATGTCTGGGGATATATGGTTTTCCTGACATAGATGATATGCCATACTTAGCAATGCAATCTCAGCAATGACCAAGCGCCTGGGTGTGGGTATTGCTGTATTACCTGCAATGGGAAGAGTGGCCTTAGGTTAGAAGTGGGTGACTCCAGGCGAAGGCTAAGCACTGATACATCACCCGCTACCCCCCTCCTGGTCTACCTACACCAAATGGGAGTCTGGAAAGGTGCCCCGAAAGAGAGCAACACCCTAGACGGCTACCTACTTGGCCTATGCCTAAGGCCGCTCTGTATTGTGGTCTCTTGGGCATCGGACTCCTGAGGCGCGTTAATGCGATCTGCCGTGGGTATGTCCAGCATTACTCCACATCCAGCCCCAAGGCAGTCAACACAGCATCCATGGGTCCACATGGTGTCCCAGCTAATGTACTCCAGGAACTCTATGGGGAATTAAACCCACGCACTTAGGACAGCTGTTTAATCTTAGCCCTCACCTCAGGATAATTCACGTGCCATTCGAGTAGTAGCACAGAGTTTACCTCGTAGTCACACTCCACATAGATGGTGCCTCCACTGACCCTGGTTATTACCATACCATTAGTTTGACAAGCCTTATCTGCAAAGCCATGGAGATGGATCATAATGGAACACATAGATAAAGACATAGGGACTCGTGATACTTTGGATACAACCCAGTTTAGCTTGGTCAGAGTCAGATCATGCCCTTTACATGTGTTTCACTTTTGTAGAATCAGTCACCAAGGCCATTGCTGAGGGTAAAGCAGTCCATACAGCCTACCTCAACCCGGGGCAGAGGCCTTGACACAATACCCCTCAGGTATAATTGATAAACCTGTCATCTTGAATGTAACTCCATACATCGCCATATGGGTTGCAGACTGGCTAAGTCACAGAACACACATGGCTATAGTTGCTGGCGCCATGTCATACTCACAGCCAGTCACACGTGGTGTCCCATGAAGGCTCAGTCCTGGGTCCACTATTTCCAGCATCTACGCTTCCAATGTACACGCATACACAGGGGTTATGGGTGACAATGTTTGCAGATGGACTGCAAACCGGGTGCCAAAGTCAGTACACACATCTGACACAGCGATCCTTCAGGAGTGCCTCACAGATGTGGATAAGTGGTAGCAGTGACATGTCCTACAGCTAAATGCCAGGAAATGCATAGGCATACCTTCGGAAGAACAAGGTTACCCCCGAGCTACCATATAGGTGGCAATCCGCACTGAGCACAGAGGTTACCAGTGATCTGGGGACACGTGTTACATTTGTTAACCCGCTCGTTAGACACACATGTTGCTAACATAGTTAGGTAGACCTTCCACATTGCCCACATCATCATGAAGGGATTCACATCTAGATCAGAGGTCATTGTCCCCTTGTACTCATCACTCATTAGACCTAATGATTGGGTACAATGCCCCGCTCAAGATATGTATCTGACCTAGCATACACCCGCAGCAGCTTGGAAAGGCACCAAGAAGTTCATCACCGACAAACAGATGCAGGGTCTCAGGTATATGTGTTATACTGACCGACTGAAAGAATTCCAGCTGTATACAGTTGCATACCACTTGCCCAGAGGTGACCCATGCCTGGCATACAAGGCCATATGTCAGACCCAGATCTCGATGACTATGCTTCCGCGTAAATAAGTTAGATCCTCAGAACCACAAGGGCAGCTGACGACACCTTGACACTGCTCATTAATCGAAGGCGCGGTTGTTGGGACAGATTCATCACCCAGACCACTCACTATGCTAGGAACAACATCAGCAGTACATGAGGGCAAGCACTCGCTGGCCTTGTGTTAGTATTGTTAGACATGGATGTCTGAATTTTCGATTTCCATTTAAGTAACCTTCTAAATGAATATTTACATTTAGCACATTGTGAATCTTTACATTTCGCTGGTCTATTTTACATTAGTCATAATCATAACGGTTTATGTGTATATATTATGGTTCATTTATATTACTAGAGTGTCTGCAGTTCTGTTAATATATTGGCACAATCTGTGAGACATATATATGTATCTTACACAGTCATCAGACATTTGGAAAACATTTTACATGTTGGTTCATCTTTCATATATGTACACATATATTTCATTTTTCTCCTCACATGAAGACTGTACCTTTCAGAGCAACAATGTCTGATGTCCTCACTGTGTGGGATCTGTAACCCAAGTAAAGGTTTGTTCGCTTGTCTGCCCTTAACGCATATAATAAGTACCTAGCACATCTACTGTACTGACCTATTAATGCTTTTAAACAGTAGTAGGTTGGACTGCATTGTATGTATTCTGAATAAAGTCTGCTTATGAAGCAGACAGTAGGCGTAACCATAGACTATGGTGACTGCCTTTTAATTCTAGGTGTGCTCTGAGTGGTTACTGACAGTCCCTACAGTACCCTCGCCTTTGCTTTGGACTCTTCAATCGCTGGTTGTCTGTGTTTGTTGTATAGGGAATGTCAACTGTAGTCCCTGGCGTGTATTACTTAATTACTTGTAATGCCTTTACTACCTCGGCAGTGTAATTCCCACCGGTTTGCAGTTATGGGTGCCATCTTAGTCACACGCTTTGTCCATCCCATGTGAGATTGCCTATCTGTACACACTGGTATAGGGCTGTACACATTTCACACTCTGCATTTTGCATTCTCCGAATATGGTTTGCATTATTAAGTGGCGGAGAGTGACGCGATGCTTACGCGACTACGCCGCGTCCCACGGGCGGGACAAAGGATTGCCTGGCGTAAAGCAACTTGCGAGGCCAGATTCTACATACCCAGACTCCCTTTGACTGCAAGAAAGTATTGACGGTACCCATTACACATCCTTCGTAATGTATGGACTGTGATGTGGACGCAGCTGAATGGACCCGATACCCTGGGTATTTCTGTGCATGTGTGCTGCATTTCATGGACAGCTATCATCAACATTGAACACGCTTTAGCGTGCATATGTGTACCTGTGACGTGGTGACGGCATTAATGAGGAATCACGCGGAGTAATGCAGGAAGCCAGCAGGCATTCTCTGAACAGAATTTTTGGGTCCTACAATGGACACCCGATGTGCATATGTCAAGTTAGATGTTGCTGGACTGTGTCCACCTGCCCAGTGCTTTTCACTGCTGGGTGTATGTTCCCCAGTCGCGGATGTCTGTTTGACTACCCATTCCACATGGTGCTACATAACCAGGTGATTTAGTACTGTGAACAAATGACTTATACATCCAAAGATGCTGGTTAGCAACTGCTTTATATAAACTCTCAGACATCCCAATGGGACATATCCGCTACCGTATTTCCAATATAACACCACCGAACATGTTGATTACCTATGTATTCATTTAACCATGTTGATCTTCGTAGGTGGGAATGCCATAGATTTACATATCCTCGATGGCGACGCTGTGTGTGCCATTAGTATGTGTTCCACGAGGTCGCGACATCTGTTCCGCTTGTCTGCGGTAGCGGGTGCTCCCCATTCTGTTGCTGGCAGATTGAGTGCTGTAATGCATACCGGTGTTGGCACGACACGGTCCGGCTTTGTATGTGGAATTAATCAACTGCTTAGTCCCTATGTGTATTTCCTGTGTTATACTTGCCTTACGGCGGCTATGTCATTTACCCAGGTTTGCAGTTAAATAGGTGCCATCCTGGCCATAATGGTGTCCATCCATGATGAATTGCCTACTGGACACTCAGTATAGGGCTGTACACATTCCACAATCACATTTAGCATCTCCTCCGGAGTATGGTTTTGCATTATTAGCGGAGAGTAAGGCAGGTGCTCACGACACATCCCTTCCCAGCGGGCCGGGGAGAAAGGATTGCCCTCTTGAAACAACACCGAAAGCACAGAGTCTACATACCCAGAATCCCTTTGTGACTGCAACAATTGACAGTACCCATTACACATCCGGCCATGGCCAATGTGCGCGGACTGTGATGGGTACGCAGTTCACTATGGACCCCGCAACCCTGGGTATTTCTGTGCATCTGTGCTTGCATTACATGGACAGCTATCAGCAACATTAAACACGCTTGTGGTGCATATGTGTATTACCCTGTGACGACTAATGAGAGTTCAGTTAAGGAAGTGATGAAGAGAAGCGACATTCCTGTCTTTAGACAAATTTTTGGGCCCTACAAATGGACAACCACTGTGCATAAGGCGTAAAGTTTAGGGAAGCTTGTCCGGACTGTGTCCTTGGTGAGCAGTGGGTTTCACTGATACTGTGTGTTCAGCAACCGCGGATGTCTGCTTTGACTACCCATTCCCACATGGTGCTAAGCATAACCAGGTGATCTAGTACTGTGGACAAATGACATACATCCAAAGATGCTGGTTAGCAACTGCCGCTTCATATAAACCGCAGACATCCCAATGGGACATATCCGTCACTGTATTTCCAATATAACACCACCGGAACATGTTGATTACCTATGTATTCATTTAACCATATTTGTCTTCTATAGGTGGGAAATGCCATACTTTACATATCCTACGCGGACGCTGTGTTATTGTTATTGCCATTAGTATGTGTTCCACGAGGTAAGCACATCTGTTCCGCTGTATGGTAGCGGGTGCTCCTCAGTCTGTTGCTGGCAGATTGAGTGCTGTGTACGCTTGCAAGTGTTGGCACAGCCGGTCCTAATTTTATTATGTGGAGATGTCAACTGCAGTCCCTATGTGCGTGTATTTCCTGTGTTATGCCTTACCGCTGCTGTGTAATTTACCCGGTTTTGCAAGTGTTGTGGGTGGCATCTTTGGGCATAATGGGTTGTCCATCCATGACAATTGCCTACTGGACACTAGTATAGGGCTGTACACATTTCACACCTTGCATTTCTAGCATTCTCCTCCAGTGGATGGTTTGCATCATTGGCGGATAGTATGGCAGGTGCTATTAATATCCCTCCCACGGTAGGCGGACAAAGGATTGGCTCTGGCGAAGCAACACTGGGCCCAGAGCTCTACATACCCAGAATCCCTTGATCTGCAACAATCGACGGAGTACCCATATACATCCTTCATGTGTGCAGGACTGTGATAATGTACGCGAGTTCTATGGACTCGTTACCCTGGGTATTTCTTGTGCATCTGTGTGCTGCATTACATGGACAGCTATAAATCCAACATTAAAACCTGCGCTTTGTGCGAAGGTGCATATGTGTACCTGTGGACGACAATGGGTTCAGGTAATGCGTATTGAAAGAAGACGTGGAATCTGGTGTGATGTCAATTTTTGGGTCCTACAATGGACACCACTGTGCATATTTAAAGTGTAGAGAGCTTGTCGGACTGTGTCCTTGTGAGCAGTGGGTTTTCTACTGATGCTGTAGTGTTCAGCTGTCCTTGCTGATGTGTGCTTGACTACCCATACTGTGTTGTGCGCTCACAGGAACCATGTCTTCCGACACCAGAAACCAATGCTATACATCCAATGTTGCAGGTTAACAACCACTTTCATACCATACCCAGGAGGGGTCCACGATTGGGAGGTATTGCCACTTTATTATCGAACAACACCCCCAGACTGTGTACATCCAATGGAACTTTAGGCCAGTCTTACGGCCATTTCCAATTGTAATTAGCAGACACGCAGTCAATACATGTATGATAAGAGCACATATTGTCATGCAGAAGTTGATCTATGTTATTTGGACATTGTGGCTTCTGCTTTTGGCATCCGTTGCTGTGAGTGTTGCCAGTTACCACACATTGCTTGCTCAGAGGCAGACTACACAATTCTATAGCACTACTGTGGTCTCCTTTAAGGACCCTGAGCCAGTGGTCGACGGTACAGCAGCCACTGCATCAATCACATTTGCCATCTACCAGGTACCTACAGGACTGCATGAGCCAAGTCATTCACTTACTCGCAACTGTGGTTCACTGTACCAATGCCAAGCATCCAGTGTGGGTGTACCCCAGCCATACACAGAATGTACAACCACGAGGAGGTGGCTACTACAAGGTGGAGCAGACACCTTTGTGAGGTGATATGACACCCTTGGTCATCAATGTATGTGTAGATTCTTACACACTGTCATGAAATAGTCCAGGGCACATTCCCACAGATATACCTACATGGACCTGGCTAACAATCATACCACCTTCCAGTTGCTATGCTCGACACCTGGGAGCTCACTTCCCCACATATGCTCTGACTGGGTTCATAGAGGTGGGGTTTACTCAACATACACATTGCCAACATACAGGCTGACAAGTCCAGTGAGGACATCTCCACACCCCTCCCCCACACATGAGGAGATGTAGTATTATTGCCAGTGGTTTGTGGTCACCAAATGTTCTGTGACACACAGGTGGGACATGCTCTCTCCAGGGTAGTGGGATTATTAGCATCCATGAGACCAGCTGGTGACCCCATTGTGTACTCCCACTATCTCAGTTATGAATTGGACCCACAGTTAGGACAGCTATTTCTTTGTAGCCTCACCTCAGGTAGGAATACTGCCAGGTTGTGTCATACATGGCAACTGTAGTCCCACGATCACAAGGCCAATACCACCTCCCACTGAGGCTGGTTATTACTGTCCCATTACCCTGAGGAGACCTATCTGCAAAGACATGGGGAGGGATCATACTGTGGCTCGTACGCTGATGATACTGCATAGGGGACATACATACTTTGGCCTCACACACCTAGTTTGTCTTGTTCAGGAGCGGTTCATGCGCTTTAAAAGCATGGTTGACATTTTGGGACAGTCACTGAGGCCACTGATGGGGGGTGCGTTGCAGTCCATACATCGTATCTCGACCTGGCAAAGCCCTTCATCACATTACCCCCTCAGGTATCGTTGATAAACCCATTGGCTGGGATGTGAACACGCACATCACAGAATGTCTTGTAAACTGCCTATGTAACAGAACCCACACCCTCATAGTTGCTGGCAGCATATCAGACCTACTGCCTGTCACAAGTGTGGTGTCCCATGGGGCCCTTCCATGTCTGCACTCCTGTCATACACCTACATTTTTCCACGGTACAGGCACACACAGGGGAGCTATGGGCAACAGTGTTTGTACATGAGTGCAAAACAGGTGCCATGAAGTAAGGACAGACTATCTGACACAGATAATATCCTTCTAAGGGGCCTCCCAGGTATGTGCATATCTGCTGTCAGGGGATACATGTCCCTACAGCTAAAATCTGGCAACGGCCATGCAACATCATACCTGTGGAGAACTACTAGGTCACCCCTGTATCCAGCATATAGGTGGCTGTCCACTCCAGCACAGGGGAGGTGATTACCAGGACTAGGGACAGTGTTTTGGCCCGGTCACCATTCATTCCACACACACGCTGCTATCGAAGTAGTTGTGTGGGTCTTCTACATTGCTTACACCTGTTGGTGCAGGGATTCACATCTACATCAGGCTAGGGTCATTGTCTCCCTTGTACCCATTAACGCGGTTACACTCTATGATCTACTACATTGCCCCATTCAGACTGTATCTGACCATACACCTACAGCAGCTAGGGGAAGCCCACATAGGTTGATTGTGGCTGGTACAGATGCAGGATGACACCATTTTGTGTAATGCTGCCCCACATGTAGGACCCCTGCCATCAATCCGTCACATACCTGCTGTTTAGTGTTGACTCTGTGCTCTGACATCACTTAGGCCATGTCAACTCCATATGTCATATGTATGCTTCACCTACTGTATCCAAGCATCCCTCCCGGATATCATTTCAGGGCAGGTGACATTACCTTGTCACGCGGTCATTAATGGGATGTGTTTGAGGACACATATATCACCCAGACACTCATTATGCTGTGGATCTACATCACAGTACATGTGAGAACAGACATCCTTCCTAGCCTTGTTCGCAGCTATGTTGTCCATTGGATGGAGAATTGCAGGTATAGGCCGGGGATTTACATCATTATCAGTGCTTCTGACTTTGAGATACAGCTTGTATCATGTGGGTATTTCATCTGAAGCACAGAAGGTTGGCAAAGTCATCCTAACTTTATGGTGTAGTATTGTAATGAGCTGGGCCTGGGACGATGGCCACCACCCACTGTACCTATGGACGCAGTGAACCTATATTCATAGTTTGTCACATGTACAATTGTCTATCCACATATACTCTTAACTCTGTATATTTCTGTGGCACATGATTTGTCCCCTCTGTATTACATGCAGGTATGCTTATTATCGCTGCACTTTTACACGTCCTGCTTGTTGATGACAGTGTATCTGGTGGGTCCCTAACACTGTGATACTGAGGACTACCACACATCCTTTCACAGCATTACATGCATATGTCCATTCTATTCTTCCTTGGCCTATAGACTGGTGTTAGTGCAAACATTACTCAAGTCCCTGTTCGTGCATGCTTCATGTTGGTGTTTGACCAGGTCTCCGTTGCAGTCATGTGTTGGACAGTAGTGTGTCTGTGTGTTTGCCATGTGTTTTATTGCAGGTACATCTGTGGAGGTGTAGTTGGTATCATGTTCCTCTTTGCAGGACACTCCATCCTGGGTTTGTGTCATGCATCTGCACTTGGCACGTGCCATAATGTCCTGTACTATTTTCATTCCCACAGTCGTGTATGCCTTCATGCACTACTACTGCATCAGTTACTGGCTGTGTGTATGTGGTACACATGGACATTGTGATGTTTGGCTTGACCTATTCCCATGCTAGAAATGTAAACATCTGTCAATTAAGTCTTTTTAAATCAAACTGTAACACTTCATTACTGTGATTTTTCAAAATGACACTCATTAACACAGGAAGCTGGGATTAATAACATTTTACTACTGTGCAGCAGGAGGCAAAGGAGTATGCAGTAAAAGTTTGAACATTTGTTCAACTCTATACATGTTACATCTGTATGAGCATTCTGTATACTATCATCTTTTGCACACATTAATGATGTGGTCAGTCACAAGGCATTTACATTGCTAGAGTACAGAACATTGTATTCCCTACAACAGTGCTCAGGTAATGCTTATTACCTGTTTTCCCAATGAGGATAGCCCAACCTTGCGAGCCACATATTCAGTTAGACTGTACTTTGGTAAATTCTGCCTCTGTCCACGGTTCCAACACTGTTCATATCCAGTCCTCACTCCGTGTCCTACTAGGTTCCTGTGTCTCTCTGCTGAGCAGCTGTACTCTGTGTTACAGCTCACAAGCCTATCCTCCTCAGTGGAAGGATGACAGATATACCTGTACATACATGTATTATTCTGTAGCAACCCGAGCAGATGAGTAATGCTTGACTGACATACACCTGCTGCACTGGTTACTGCTAGGGTTAGGGTTCAATCACACTGCAGCTACACTACAAGCAATTACATGCATGAGAAGCTGTACTGCTATATTGTCAGAGTAGAATAGCCATGCATTATACACTATTTTACAGCTTCTAAAGTTGCACGTCATATCTATGTTTAAATATGTATTTACTACATTCTCCTCCTTTGATTGCTTCTACTCTATCCAGAAAACATATATAACATTATTTCATCTCCCTAGCTGCCTTCCTCTGTGGAACGCTTAACTAGGCAATTTGATGCAGCATTGTGCGGTAGGATTGCATTTTCTATTGACAACACCACTACAGGTCTTGGATACATAGTCTCGGCATAGTATGCCTCAGAGTCTCGACTAATACTTACATGCACAGTATCCCGCGACTCAGACACATGCCCCAATATGAGCAGAACAACACAAATGGCAATCATGATATTCAATATGACTGACCCCATCCACCAATGGTTTTGTGGGAAATGGTTCATTAGTGGGTTTGGGCCTGGTTCCGCCATGGATGTACGACACCTGCTTACCATTGTTGTTTGAGAGATAACCTGGCAGCTCAGACTTAATTTGAGTGTTTACTCTAGTTTGAATTATGTTATTTCTATCAGTAATATGCTAAATTAAATTGAGAGGTGCTCATAGGTTGATGATTATATTGATGACGAATTAATTAATTTATTAAGTATGCACTTTTTATTTCATTGGTGGTTTGTTCCTTAAGAAGAGAATATGTTCTATGTAATATTTACTCTGACAAAGTTCTTTGATATAGAACAAAAATGCTTAGTGTTTTTAGTGTAATAAAGGTTTCTTCTTGGTGACTTTTGTTCACTTTGGTGGAACTTGTACTTTAGTTTTTTTCTAGTTTTGTACACCTGTTTTGTTGGTTCTTAGATTATTTTATAGTATCAGAAGATTTAGTTATAGGGGAAGGAGAGTTAGTTCAAACAGGATTTTCTGACCATCTTGCAGTATGGCCAGAAATAAAGGAAAATATAAAGAAATAAGCTCTCCCATTCTTTCCATCTTAAATGTGCAATAGTTAATATTCCCATTTTTGCTAAAGGTACATCTAAGTCTTTATTTTATTGAAACAAAATATGGCTAGTCGAGAACATCACTCATTCCCCAAATCCCATATTGTCTTTCCTCCCTATAGTTTATCTGTAATCTTTCTTCATTTTGTTAAAAATCTAGTGTCTTATAATATAATTACATCTATATCACATGTATTATACCACTGCAAAATTATTATTCTTATTATTATATTTTTATAGTATTCACATTTATGGAAACCACTCTAAAATTTTCATTTTCCCTTTTCCGTATATTCACGGTTTTTATAAGTGCTTAGCAAATTACTAGGCTAGCTTTCTAAATGGACAGTTCTAAGCCTAACCAATTTCCTTCCCAAAAGTGAGAATTAAATGGTACTTTGTGCCTGTGTATCATATACCTTAACCATTTTACCAAGCCCCAATCTTTAGCTGTATATGTTCTTTTTCATCAATTTCCTTTCTTTTTTCTTTTGTACTTATTCCTTTTAAATGTATTTTTCTGTATTTTACCCTTTTACCAATATAATACTTTTTTTCTTTTACTATCTCAAAATGTATGTCTTCTTCATTATTTATTTCAGAACCTTCTTCTGTCATTTTTATTATTTTTTCTCATTTCGTTTTTCTTATATTTTTACAAATTCTAAAACTCCTTTATTCGTTTTCTTTCTCTTTCTTCTCCTTACCTTCTTCTGTCATTTCTATTATTTTTTCTCATTTTGTTTTTCTTATATTTTTACAAATTCTAACACTCCTTTGTTCGTTTTCTTCTCTTTCTTTTCCTTACTGTTATTTTCATTTTTACAATCCATCCATAAATGTCCAATTTTGTTACATTTGGAGCATATCAGTTCACATTTTTTTCATCATGTCCCATTTCTCCACAAATATAACATTTTCTTTTATCACAGTTACTTATTAAATGTAAAGAGCTCAAGCACATCAAAGAGATCGAGCTTACACAACTCAAAAATCCAGCGTTCAAGACTTTTGTTTAAGCCATTTTAATAAAAAACAAAATCACAACATAGCAAAAATATAAAAAGGATAAAAACATACAGATAAGCAATTTCATCTTGTCAATATTCCAAGGCTTCTTTGGATAACTGCAAGAACCAATAATCCACTTAATATACTCTATTCAAGTGGTCACATGATTCATTTAAAAGTACTGCCACTAAACGTATTTAAAGTAATAAGCTTAAAAAATCAAAAAGAACTAAATAACTAACACACCAGTTATCTAACTAGAATAAAATGCAATACACTGCCCCCGAAAACCATAAGACATAACAAAAGAATATGTAAAAAATTCTATACAAAATATATATTGCACTATCTACATAAGGACTTAAGTTTAAAACTTAAGTCCTTATGTAGCTAGCTCAATATTTTCATTGTGTTGTGATTTTGTTTTTTTATTAAAACAGCTTAAACAAACTCTGTGAATCCATTTTTTTGAGTTGTGTAAGTTTGCTCTCTTTGACATGCTTGAGTTCTTTATTTGTCCGCTTCTCTTTTTCATACTTATTAAATGTCCTTCTCTTCTATAGAAAAGTCATGTTTTGGGGTTATCCCTTGTATTTTAAAACAACCTTACTCCTCTCAACGTTTATCATCTTGGTACATGTATAATTTTTTCACTTTTTATTTTTAACACAATATTACAGTCCCAGTCATCAGTCCATAAACCTCTTTTGTCATAAACATTTGCAATCTCCAGTACTTTGCATGAATCTTTTTTTTTTTTGATTCCCTGTTAAATGCGTTTAGCATGTAAAGATTCCATGGGTTGCAGTCTTTCTTTTTTCATATTCTCCAAGAAAATTTTCTATTGAAAAATATAATGTCACAAAATGTCTCTGTTAATAAGAACAAATGATCTTACCTCATGTGCTTTTAAACCCAAAGGAGCTATTAAATTGTCCCACACTTCATATTTGTCCATTTCCTTATCTTCTTTACTTCCATTTTTCATTTTTTTCTGCCCTTTCTTCAGCTACTGCACTTTTGCCTTCTTTTGTTTTCTCTGCATATGCTTTCTTTTCCATCTCACTACTATTCTTCAGGATTGTCTTTGCATCCTCCTTTTTTATTTTCTCCCCAATGTCCCCGCAGAAAACATCTCCTTCATTTTCTGGCTCACTCTGCACCACCATTATTTTAAGTAAATTATCCTGAAACCATCCTGACTGGAAGGTTGCAGTTATATATCCATCATTTCCTGACTCATCGCCATCAAACAGGTTTCTTCAAAACATTTCCTCAGAATCCTGCACATATTCTCTGGTTTCAATATTTGCTTTCTCCTTCATTTCATTCACCACTCCATCTTCTTCTTCTTCTCTCTCCATCTGCCTCTCTGTTTCTCCAGGCCACCTCTGCACTGGGAAAGAAAACAGGAAGTGCTCCTTCAAAATGGATTTAATTTAGAACAATGAAGACTAGGAGAAGTTTTATTTATTTTATTTATTTATTTTACATTTGTTTACCGGGCTAGTCCAACTGGATACATTTCCATTTTCAGCAGAGGCCTGGGGAGAAAAGCTCCACATTGAAGTTAATACAAACAAGTCATTTACATAAAGAAAGTAAGTAGTTAGTAAAATACAAACAGAAATAAGGTTTAATCTAGATTATACTAGTTGAAAATATATACTGGGAAGGACACTTACTCTAATTTTATTTACAGTACAAGATAGGGGAGTTATACTTTAGTAAAACATTCATGAAGAGTATAATTGATTAAGTAAGTATAAACCATAGAGAGTTCTATATTAATTCATATCAGAGGCTAATTAACAAGGGTGTTTTAGAGATAGTCTACTCAAGGAGAGTGAGTAGAGAGAGGTAAGAGAGGGTGGTTAAGAGAAGAGTAATTAGTAGAATCATAAGATTAGTCAGGATTGATGCATGGGCATAGCCAGAGTGTTTGAGTTTTGTTTAAAGAGGAAGGGTGACGAAATAGAATTTAGAGTGGTAGGTAGAAGATTCCAGTATTTACCTATGGTGTTGGAGAATAGTGAGTCACCTGCTATGTTATTGGACTTAGTTAACTTCACAAGAAGTTTATTAGAGGAGCGTAATGAATTTAGGTTAGAATAGGGAGAAATAAGGTCAGAAAGTATAGGGGTATTTTTTGGTTGGTAAAATATCCTATGAACAAAGGTAAGTTGGGAGAGTAATAGTGTATTTTTTAATTCTAGCCAGTCTAGTTGTTGTAGATTCTGACAGTGGTGAGTTCTAAATGGGTTTCCGGTGGCAAATCTAGCAATGCTATTGTATGCATTTGCTAGTTTAGTGAGGTTATTTTTCTTTAGGTTAGTGTATATGGATGAAGCATAAAGAAGAGTGGAAATAAGATGAGAGTGAGTGAGTGTAATTTTGGCCTGTGGAGTTAAAAAGGTTTTAATTCTATATAAAGAGCAGAGTTTTCTATTTACAGTTTTAATAGTGTTATTAATGTGATTATCAAAAGTGAGGTTATTGTCAATTATAGTACCTAACAGCTTAGTGATAGAGTCAGGGGCTATATGTGTGCCATTGTTGGAAGTAATAGAGAAGTCTATGAGGGGGGACTTAATATTAGGCCTGAAGAGCAGGAGTTTGGTTTTATTGGCATTCAAAAGGAGGCAGCATTTCAAGAACCATGCCTCAACTGTGCTAAATACATTCTGTGTTAGGGTTTGTAGTTCATAGGAGGTGTTAGCAGAGCATATGAGTGTTGAGTCATCTGCATATTGAATACATGTAGCTTGAGGTATTGCTACATGTAAGTCATTTATGAATAAAGAGAAGAGGAGAAGTCCTAGGATGGAACCCTGTGGGACTCCAAGCGAGACTGGCAGAGGGGATGAAAGTGTATTATCCCAGAGAACTGCCTGTTGCCTGTTACTAAGGTAGGAAGTGAACCATTGAATAGCTTTGGTATCTAGAGAGAGAGATTCAAGGGTTTTTATGAGCATATTGTGGTTTACCATGTCAAAGGCTTTTGACAGGTCTATAAAGAGTGCTGATGACAGAATACTATTATTGCGGTTTCTATTGATACACTCGGTAAAAGATAGGAGAGCTGTTGTAGTGCTATGAAATGGCCTAAAGCCATGTTCGCAGTTGGCTAGGAAGTTATATTGAGTTAAGTGGTGCATTAGCTGATGATGAATACATTTCTCCATAATTTTTGCTAAGGGTGATAAGAGTGCTATAGGCCTGTAGTTAGAATAGTCATTTGAGCTACCTCCTTTAAGTAAAGGGATTATGTGGAAAATTTTCCAGAAAGTTCCCCAGTGCCATGGCTAAATTTGCTCTAGTAGTATAAATAATACCTTACGTCTCCCCTGAAAAGAGGCTACGAGCCTAGTGGGACTAACCAAGTTAAAAAAAAAAGAATAAATGAATAAATAAAATAAAAAATATACACCCTGACAATCATGTCATAGTAAATGGTTATAGGTTCATAGATTAGTACTAAGATAACTGCCCTTACGAGCCATTTAAAGCCTAGCGAATTATCACTTGTGATACTCAAACCCTGCACCTTGTGTTTTTAAGGCAAACACCTTAACCATTATGCAGCCCTTATTATCCCAACCCTTATGCAGATGTCAGTGATGTGACCAGTAGATCTGGTAGTCTATTGGCCATTTTGGGCCAATTTCTAGCTCTTTCAAGTCCCCCTGTATAAAACCCATTTTGGCGCCTTTTTTGCGCTTGTTACTACTCAGCGAAGCTCCTTGTGGTCCTGCAGAGTGGTGCTAGCAGCAGAGAGGCTAAAAGAGTGACTGCTAACCTGATAAAAGTGGTTTTTTTTGCTGCTACTACCTGGACGACTGTCCGATCTAGCTAAACTGCAAGTATTTCTGCTTCTTGAACTGTTTTAAACTGTTTAAAGTTGTTTTTGCACTTGCACTTTTAAAGTTTGCCCTGTTTGTTGCATTTACCTGTTGAAGCTAAACACTCAAGTGCGCTAGCCTGTGTTACATATTTATTGCATTTTCCTGCTGTTTGTTGCAAAAAAGAAAAAAAAAATCCTTGTTTCCCATCTTTCCTGACCTAGAGTAGTCCAAATACAGGCTTTGCTGTATTCTGGACTTTTGGAAAGTTCCTGTGTTGCCCATTTCCTTTCTTGGATAAAGGGAGGCTTCTTTGTTCACCAGTGGCAGTGGGGAGCTTAGAGCAGCCTATCTATCCCTGGAGAAGTGTTCCCAGCACAAGAATCTGGTAGTCTATTGGCCGTTTTGGGCCAATTTCTAGCTCTTTCAAGTCCCCCTGTATAAAACCCGCTTTAGTGCGGCTTTGCGCCATAAGCAGCATCGGGCAATGCCGCTTAATTGGGTTTAAACCATTCTCGGCTCCACAAAGTCTGCTCTTCACTTTTTCCCTTAGAACTGATCTAGTTCTCATAATAAACACCCTATTCCTACTCTAAAGCCTGGCACTTCCTCACTAAAGCAATTATATAAGTCAGCACTAAAAAATTAAAAGCACTACACTCTCACAAACTCCCCTTGAGTACCTTGTTCCCCATTGGCCCTTTTTTCAATTATAAAGGAATTCCCAATACTATTCTAGCATGTCCAAAGGCCAGTTGTCAATCTCCTCTCCGGTTCAGCTGGTGAATCTGAGAATCTTGAGGCATTGTTACAACTGCCTCATGTACACAGACAACCCTCTCCTCCTCCCAACAAATTCCAAAACATGTGAGAGATGCAACCATATAGCCAAACTGGAGGCTAAGCTCTCTCAACTCAGTACTGGCGTAACCAGTCAGGAGGAGACGGAAACCACACTCACTACAATTCCAGTCTCACGTAGACCTACCACAACAGCAAACCAAACACATAAACACACAAAAACATATTTGTAGGCTCTAAATAAAAATCTGCCTAAGCAACAGAGACCTCCAAAGCAGACACCCAAGCAACTGCTACCCCAAAACAAAACACGTGCAACACATAGCTCACAAAGACAGTGTGCCAAACAGTCACAGCTCTTAAGGCTAAACAACACACCTGATACACTTGTAATAGGTGACTCTATCGTCAGGCACACTGACGTCCCGCTCACCAGGCTGAACAAGGAGAAGGTCACTGTGAGCTGCCTGTTGGGCGCTAGGATCCGCCACATAACACAAGCACTCAGGTCACTCCAAGGCAAGTACAAATATGACTCAGTCATTATCTATGCTGGTGTGAATGACCTGAGACGTACCTCCCTGGACTACATGAAAAGAGACATAGAGGAGCTCTCTGAGCATGTAGCCCAGGCCGGTATGACCCTGACCTTGAGTAGCATCTTACCCTCACCAAGAATGATGCCACAATATGAAGACAAGATGATCAATTTCAACAATTGGCTTAAGTATTCGTGTCATTCAAAGGGGATCCAATGCCTGTCAGCCTGGGATGACATGCTAAACAAGCCACGATGCTTCACTAGGGACGGCTTGCACCTGTCACCCCTGGGCTTTTGGATATCGGCAAAGGCTCTTGCCACCCCCATAGTGCCTTTTTTAGGCAAGGCTCAAAAGACAAACTCACCTCCATAGGTATCACAAGGGATAAGAAACTAAGAGTAATGCTACTCAATGCCAGAAGTCTAAACCTCAAGATGCACGCACTCGAAACTCTCCTTAGCATGAAGAACATCTATATCTGTGCAGTAACAGAAACCTGGTTCAAGGCTCTGGAGAGCACCCCAGCACTACCAGGTTATACCTCATACCATGTTTTTCGGCACAAAACTTGGACCGGACCAAAAAAGGAGGGGGAGTATCAATATTCGTCAAAGATACCCACACCTCTAGGTTGATGGCACAGCACGAAGCATCAGAGACTATCCATGTGCAACTAACAGTGGGCAAAACTGCCTTCCAGTTTATAGCCTGCTACAGACCACCCTCCCAAACTCAGGAACCCCACTCAGCCTTCCTGAGAACACTGGAAGATATGAAGGTCTCTCCAAACACAGCATTACTCTAGCTCCACCACCCTAGCCCAAAGGTTCCTAGAATGTATAAACTCAAATGCTATGGATCAGCTTGTTACCACTCCCACAAGAGGGGAAAACATACTGGACCTTATCATCACCAACATCTGGACTCTATGCTCTAGACCAGAAGTGTATCCCTCACTGGTAAGATGAGACCGTAAACTAATCTCACTAGATATTCACATCCCGTGCCCAGCCCCTGCCCAGAAAACCACAGTGAAAAACTTCTCTAAAGCAAATTTCACACTCCTCAAAACCGAGGTGGAATCCTTCAAAGCCCCCGGGCCTGTGGAAAATACGGCCCAGACCTCAGAATCCTTTATAAAAGCATTCTATGAACACGTTCAGGAATGCATGGATCATGCAAACGCAAACATAACCAAGACCCAATCCTCCAAAGGCAGGTGTCCTGTCTGGTGGACCCCAGCCGTAAACAAACTATACAATAGAAGGAGGAAGCTACTACATGATAGAGCAAAATCCCAAAAAGGGAAGGCATCTCTGATCAGTATTAGCAAAAAACTATGGGCACTCATAAAATCGTCTAAGGCCAGCTTTGAGAGAAAAATTGCACAGGACACTAAGGATAATCACAAGGCTTTCTTTAGTTATGTTAGAAACCTGGGTGGGAATTCCCAGATATGCTCAGAATTAGTCCAAAATGACAAAAATACACCGAACCCACAGACAATGCCAACATCCTAGCTGACAGGTTCAGTGCAAACTTCTCCCCCCCTTCCCCACCAAAAGGGCAAATATCTATCCCAGCAGAGTGCTGCCCCCCGACATCTCAGATGCTCAGGTAAGAGCCGCCCTCTCCAAAGCAAAAAACACAGCATCAATGGGACCAGACAGTGTCCCGGGCTGCGTCCTACATGAACTCCAAGAAGAACTAAACCCAAACATAAAACTACTGTTCAATCTCAGCCTTACTACAGGATATGTACCCAAAGAGTGGCGTACAGCAACAGTGGTCCCTCTCCACAAAGGACCCTGGAAACTATTGCCCCATAAGCCTGACTAGCTTGGTCTGCAAAGCTATGGAAAGGATCATCATGGACCTCATAAATAAAGATATTGGGGACCTACAGACACTGGATCCTACCCAGTTCAGCTTTGTTAAGGGCAGATCCTGCCTCTTAAACCTGGTCGATTTCTTTGACACAGTCACCAAGGCCATTGACAAGGGGAAGGTGGT
Organism: Protopterus annectens; assembly: GCF_019279795.1. Taxonomy (NCBI): domain Eukaryota; kingdom Metazoa; phylum Chordata; order Ceratodontiformes; family Protopteridae; genus Protopterus; species Protopterus annectens. Next base: position 468,646,427 of record NC_056740.1, on the reverse strand, counting down.
CCACACAGCCTACCTGGACCTCGCAAAAGCCTTTGATACAATACCCCACTCGGGCATTATAGATAAGCTCACCAGCTTAAACATAAACCCCTATGTCACTAGATGGGTTGCAAACTGGCTCAAGGACAGAACTCACATGGTTAGAATTGCTGGAGCAATGTCAGACTCCAAACCAGTTACAAGTGGCGTCCCACAAGGCTCAGTCCTGGGACCTCTCTTGTTCGGTATATATTTCTCGGAGGTACAGGCCAACATGGAAGGACTGTGGCTGACCAAGTTCGCAGATGAATGCAAACTGGGCACCATAATCGACTCTCCAGCCGACACAATCATCCTCCAAAAGGGCCTCATAGAAACAGACAACTGGTGCCAGAGCCATGGCCTCAAGCTAAACGCCAAAAAGTGTATAGTCATCCCTTGGCAAAACAAAGTGCCCACAAATTACCACATAGATGGTAATCCGTTAAGTACAGAAGAAGTAATTAGGGACCTGGGGACCCAAGTTGATAGCAATCTCTCGTTCGAGAACCACGTGGCCAAAGTGGTTAGAAAATCATTTTATATAGCCCACCTAATCATGAAGGGATTCACATCTAGATCAGGGGTGGTCATCATGCCTCTTTATTCATCCCTCATCAGGCCCATAATTGAGTACAATGCCCCTTTTGGGATGTACCTTGCCAGACATCTGCAGCAACTGGAAAGACCCCAAAAGTACCTCACCAAGAGGATCAAAGGGCTCAAGCAGATGCCATATGCTGCCCGGTTAAAGAAACTCCAGCTGTACTCAGTGGCATACCGCCTGCTCAGAGGTGATCTGTGCCTGACGTATAAAGCCATGTCCAACCCGGAATTAATGGACATGCTGCACCTCGGAAAATCCAAATCCCATCGAACTACGCACTCGAGAGACTTGAACCTCAGCACTGAAATAAATAGGACATGCTGGAGGGACAGATTCATAACCCAGAAGCTCCCTTCACTTTGAAATAAAATCCCAGTCCAGGTTAGGCAGAGTCCCTCATTGACTCTCTTCAAGAGGAATCTTGATGAGTGGATGGGAGATCGTAGATTTACTCCGGGTATCACTTCTTTGTCACTGTTAGACAGATGCACAGTATGCTAACCTCGAAAAAGGGCATAGCAAAATTAATTTTAAAATGGGTGGTGAAAGCCAAACACACTCTGGCTAGGCTTATAAATGCCCTAGGGCAGATAGCCTAGTATGAACCTATGAACCTATGACCACAGTCAACTAAAGAGGCAACATCCTGACACATCACTGGCTGTCAATATATGGACAGATTGCGTCAACATACAACCATTTCTCAGGTTAGCACTGTTATCTCAGTCATAACCTAACATGAGTGTCTCACAATCCTTATTTATTAAAATCAACAGAATGTTTACTGCCAAAAGTGAGACTTAATATGGAAAGCAACAGTCATGAATTGGATAGTGTAATGATTACTATACAATGGGTAAATATAGTTCATATTCATAAAATGATTCATCCTTGAGAAACACTGTCTACCACAAAGAAGATAAGGTGAAACTTGTTCTCATGAAAGGTGAACAATATAATCTATGTGGATAAATTTCTTCAGTTGTAAGAATCACTGCTTATTACAAATCTATTATGAACATTGCTCTTATTTGAAATGTAAATAGGCATAGGTAAACTTAAAATGCTTCCAGGTTCATAGTGACTTAAACAGTTTGCACTACAGAAAAAAAGGGGATGATGCCTTATTAATGTTGCAGACCTTGTTTTCTGTTCTATAGGCACATTTAGCCTTCTTAGATAAGGTTTGGAAATGCAATGTAATATGTGCTGGCTGAAATTATACAACCTGAACTTTCACAAACAGATATTGTACAGGTAAAATGCATGTACTGTTGGGATAGAAGACACATTGATCAGAAATGAATTAATTTGTCATTCATTAGTTTAGCATACTACCGTTGCTATTTTGAAAAGTAGCCAAGGTCATGACTGTACACAGAAATATACTGTCTTCTGTCACTAGCCTTTATTTACATTTTAGTGCTGTTCCATTTTCAGTGGTACTAAATAAGAGTATGCAATGGATGTGAGGACACATTATACCCTATCACGAGAGAATAACAAGTTATTGTATTCCTTTTAATCATACAAAGAATAGAAATGGTTTGATAATGGGTACTTAGCATTGCTAATGGTTTATAGTATCATTTGAAAGAATTGCCATCATCTTTTCATTAATAGTGTAATGCAGTGTTGTACTGCATAATGCATGCATGGTATTTCATCTTCTGCCAGTTCACTCCTTTTTTATTTATTCAAGTCAAGTAGCAAGAAAGGTTCACTGGAAGAACAAATGTTTCACAAATACTAAAAAATGAATGCCGCTTTGTATAATGGACTTCAGCTCAAGACATGACAATTAACTAACTGTGCTGTAGGTAATATTCCTTCTCTAATCTGTTTAACACAAAAGCAGTAATTATTATATGAATGCAAACAGAACAGCCTTTTCCTTCCATTTTGAGCCAGGTGAGATGTCTGGACACTGATTTAATTTGCTTTCTTCTGTTGTGAACATACCAATGTGCAAAGATTAACAGTGCAATCAGTCTACCAAGATGTCATAATTATCATCCCACAATAATCTCTCTCCTCACAATCTTCTCCACTGCCCTGCCTTTTGAAGTGTCTCTGCTGATTTACCTCAGACGACTTAGCATGCCTTCAATGGTCTATTTATGTATCTATCTTTCTATTCATCTATATGTCTGTCTATTAATCTACCTATCTATTATTTATTTTTATTTATTTGCTAATTGTGAAGGTCAGCTAGGCACAATAGTCTCTTTTCAGGGACAGGCTGGGAAATAGAAATGAAGCCATTGTTATATATCAGGTGAATGCAGAATAAGGGAGGGAATCACACTCATAACACCAGGATATACCTTATTAGTAGCTCATAGCGTTGATCCTATATCTAGAAGTACCAGTCATAAAGTAACTACACGGCTTCACAGTGGAGTACATTGTAATCCATTATAAGACTTCATTCCATATAACCCCCTCCCACTCTGGAAAATCCAAACTGAACTTTGACCTGTGAGTTTGGATGGCAAGACATCCACTACACATTCTGTCCTTTATTTTCAATGCATTTCCTTCACAGGCTATATGACGTGTCTGTGCATGATTTTGCTTTACTCTGGGATTGCTGTACTCAGAAGAAGCCACTGGACAGCATGTCTCTGTTTCATAGTCGCAGGACCTGGTGTTCAGCCATGTGAACCAGTCACTGCCTGTGTGGTTTGCTTGTTTTCATTGTGTCCACATGGTTTTCCTCTGGGTGCTCAAATGTCCCTCTACCTTCCAAAAACATGATGTCCACTGACTGCTCCAAACTGTACATGTGTACATCATTTACACTTGCCATCTAGCTCTGGTCGTGGCTGCAAAAGGACTGACATAGACTGATTCACTTAACTAGTTAACATATGAGTGAAATATAATGCGGGCTTCATGGTAGAGAAGGGTACAGGCCTCACTATGACCTAGACTGCCTACATTCTGGATGCTGTAGGAGCTAGAAAGGGATAAGAGAAATGAAGAGGTGTAACCTGCAAAGCTATCCCATGGTGAGGCCGAGGGGTATGCTCCAATGAACACCTTGTTAATGAATGTTCAGGTGAGAGATGAAACACTCCAATTGAAGATGGAGGGCATAGGCTACCTGAGGCCCTCATCACTTTTGGAATTGGGTAATTATGTTGCGCTCATTGCATGCCCCTCTGTGAAGCACTAACACAGTAGTTCTCATGTAATAGGGAAAGAACAGGAAATCCATGGCAATCTTCCATGGATTTAATTTACCTACGATCACTCATAAAATCATCCAAGGCCAACTTTGAGAGAAAAATCGCAAAAGACAAAAAAGACAATCACAAGGCCTTCTTTAGCTATGTTAGAAACCTGGGTGGAAACTCCCAGATATCCTCAGAGTTAGTCCAAAATGACACACAATACATTGAACCCACTGACATTGCCAACATTCTGGCAGACAGGTTCAGTGCAAATTTCTCCTCCCCCTCCCACCCCAAAAGGAGAAATAACTATCCCAGCAGAGTGTAGCCTCCCTAACATCTCAGATGCCCAGGTGAGAGCCGCCCTCTCTAAAGCTAAAATCACAGCATCAATGGGACCGGATGGTGTCCCGGGCTGTGTGCTACATGAACTCCAAGAGGAACTAAACCCACACATAAGGCTGCTGTTTAATCTTAGCCTTACTGCAGGATACGTACCCAAAGAGTGGCGTACGGCAACAGTGGTCCCACTTCACAAAGGCGGTGCTTCTACGGACCCTGGAAATTACCACCCCATAAGCTTGACGAGCCTGGTCTGCAAAGCTATGGAGAGGATCATTATGGAACTCATAAACAAAGACATTGGGGACCTACAGACATTGGATCCTTCCCAATTTGGCTTTGTCAAGGGCAGATCCTGCCTTTTGAACTTGGTCGACTTTTTTGAAACAGTCACTAAGGCCATTGATGAGGGTAAGGCAGTTCACACAGCCTACCTTGACCTTGCAAAAGCCTTTGACACAATACCCCACTCAGGCATCATAGACAAACTCACCAGCTTAAATGTAAACCCATATGTCACAAGATGGGTTGCAAACTGGCTCAAGGACAGAACCCACAGGGTCAGAGTTGCTGGAGCTATGTCAGACTCTAAGCCAGTCACAAGCGGTGTTCCACAGGGCTCAGTCCTGGGACCCCTCTTGTTTGGCATTTATTTTTCCGAGGTACAGGCAAACATAGGAGGATTGTGGCTGACAAAGTTCGCAGATGACTGCAAACTGGGTGCCATAATTGATACTCCAGCGGACACAAACATCCTTCAGAGAGGCCTCATAGAAATGGATAATTGGTGCAAGAGCCATGGCCTTAAGCTGAACACCAAAAAATGTATAGTCATACCCTTTGGGAAAAACAAGGTACCGACAAATTACCACATAGGTGGTAATCCATTAAGTACGGAAGAGGTAATCAGGGACCTAGGGACCCAGGTTGACATTAACCTCTCATTTGACACTCACATTGCCAAAGTGGTTAGGAAGACCTTCTATATTGCCCACCTTATCATGAAGGGTTTCACATCTAGATCAAGAGAGGTCATTGTGCCCCTGTACTCTTCTCTTATCAGGCCAATGATTGAGTACAATGCCCCATTTGGGATGTATCTCACCCGACACCTGCAGCAGTTGGAAAGACCCCAAAAGTTCCTCACCAAGAGGATAAAGGGTCTTAAACATATGTCATATGCTGCCCGACTGAAAAAACTCCAGCTCTATTCAGTCGCATACCGCCTACTCAGAGGTGATCTGTGCCTGACGTACAAGGCCATGTCCAATCCGGAATTAATGGACATGCTCCACCTCAGAAAATCCAAATCCATTAGAGCCACGAGAACAAGAGACTTAAACCTCAACACAGAAATAAATAGGACGTGCTGGAGGGACAGATTCATAACCCAGAGGCTCCCTACACTCTGGAACAGAATCCCAGTCCATGTTAGGCAGAGCCCCTCACTGACTCTATTCAAGAGAAATCTCGACAAATGGGTTGGAGATCGTAGGTTTACCCCGGGGATCATCTCTGTGTCACTACTAGACAGAGGCACAGTAAACTAAACCCTAAAAGGGCATAGTATTCTCATCCTAAGGGGTGGTGAAAGCCACACACACTCTGGCTAGGCTTATAAATGCCCTAGGGCAGATAGCCTAGTACGAACCTATGAACCTATGAACCTAAGAATGGTTAATTAGTGCTAGCAAAATCCAGTCTATGATTTCTTCAGAATTCCAAGTGTCTGCTCTGTGTTATCCCTATTGACATCTGGTCTAAATAAATATTATGCCTCCCATATCGGCAACTTAAGGCAACTTAAGCCTGAGCAGCAGAGGGATGCAAGGTGGTATTCATACCGACAGAAACATGAACATATAGTTAGTACTCTTTCTGTATATTGTAGTGTATTCATATGGAGATCTTCTCCCCTGCCTTTGATTAGAAGTGGGGATGAGTTCTAATTAGACTATCCTAGACAAAATGCACACACACATGCACACACGCACACATGCACACACGCACGCACACACGCACACACGCACACACACACACACACATGCACACACATGCACACACACACACACACACACACACACACACACACACACACACACACACACACACACACACACACACACACACACACACACACACACACACACACACACACACAAACACACACACACACACTCAGATCTTCTTACTGATAAGTTCAGTTTGCAAATAAGTCTAGGGTGGAAATGTTATTCTATCTCTCTGTCTAATAAGCAGCAGCCTACAGTAGCTCACTATTAGAGAAAAAATATTGCCCCATACTTAAAAGGAGCAATCTGCTCTTTGACAATCGTTTAACAATTTACTTGGTAATGGTAGCTATTGAATTGCATGACAAAAGTGCATAATTTTTGGGCCTTCATCCTTTGTGTCATCTTGAAATAGGGTCATAATAGTCCATTAGACCTCTTTCTTGCTAACCGCTATAAATAAAATATTAGCTCAACACATAAGTAACATCTCAGTCTCCACAACACTTAGAGCCGAAACTGACTGCTTTGTTAGTTAAACTATTTCAGATATCTTTACCATTTCATGGCATTTTTTTTCCATGTTGTCAGTTTTCTCACTACATTTCACACTAAGTATACATTTGTGTCCTTCCTTAAGAATATTCAGAGTTTTTGTTAATATATCTTTCTCTTGTTCTGTTTCACCTGTTATGCATTATATTTTGGTTCATAGGTTCATACATTAGTACAAAGTTATCTACCCTTTCAGACCATTTTAATTCTAGCCAAGTTTCCCTTTTGGTGTTTGTAATTACCTGTTTAATTAATGTTTAGAATAAACTTGCCTATTCATGGACTGTATTTATGCAATTTCTAGTGGTAGTAACTAATATCCTATCTTAGACATTTAGAAAGCCCAAGTCATGGGTTGACTCATTTAGAAACAACCTATGTCCATTAGTGGTACACAGGGGAGCCCAGGTGCAAAATTCCTTTTACCCATTCATAGATTCAAGTTTTGCTTGAAGTTAGACAGGGATGAACTTTGTTGTACATGGATGGGAAGTCAGTTCCAGAGCAGTGGTATCCTGTGTGAGATATATCTGTCCAACCAAACTTTTCTATTGGCCTGGAATGATTGTTTCTGATGCCATTTGACTTTCTGATGTGCAGTAGGCCCATCAGTATTGGATCAGTGGATAATTTGTATGCTAGACACAGATTACCTCTTAGCAGTCTGCAAGAGGCTGAGTAGAGTGACAGGGCTTTGAGATGGTCCATGTAGGACAAATTTCTTAAGCCCAGTATACTTTTTTAACGGTATCTCTGTGGCTGTTACAGCTGCTGAAATTGTCTGGACAAATAAACTGGGCTTATAAAGGCTGAGAAAAGGGAGACAATTATATCCTTGGACATGGAAGCAATCCTTTTGCTAACGAGTTGCATGATATAGCAGGATTCCTTCACTACAGTGGTCATATATTGGTCTTAAGTTAGGTCACTCTCCACATAAGTTCCCAGATCCCCAACATTCTTAGGTGCATATTTTCAATGTGGTAGTTCCCTAGGATATGGTAGATATGATAATGCATTTTTTTGGCATTTAGCTTTAGAACATGGTTCTGGCACCAGTTATTTGTTTGCAGGATGGCAAAGTCTTTTCAGGAATCAACAACGGCCCCTAGTAATAACTGCCCCTAGTGTACAGCCATCTGCACATGTTGTCAGCCAGAGTTCTTTAGTATTGGCTTTAACTTTGGAGAAGTAGATGTCAAACAGGAGAGGTCTCAGCACCAAACCTTGAGGGACTCCACTAATGACTTGTCTTTTAGTGTAGGACATTTCACCTGTTTTGATCTACTGTGTTCTACATGTGAATCAGTAGGTGATCCAGTGGGTGAAATAGAGGTTTATTACATTTTTATACAATGCAGGAGTATGTCAAAAGACTTAAGTAAGTCTAGGTAGGTGGTGTGGATTATTTTATCTCCATCCAGGGCTTCTGTGACCTCTTCAAAGAAATCCACTAGTATGAGTAAGACCTGCCCTTGCAGAAACCTGATTGAGATGGGTCCAGTGATTGGAGATTCCCTGTGTCCTTATCAATTAATTCCATAATAATTATTTCTGTGGCTTTCTCTATGAGGCTGATCAGACTTACGGGCATATAATTTCTAGGATCTGTGGAGGGTAAGCCCTTATGCATGCAAATAAGTGCTGCTGTTCTGCTTTCACAAAGTACAAAACCCATGTGGAGGCTAAGGTTGAACAGTGTTGTGAGGGGTTTGGCTAAATTTTGCTTCATGCTATTCAGTATGGAAACTGTCAGGGCCCACTGATGTAGTATTTTTTTATTTTTTGCTTTAAAGACTTGAGCTTGTGTAATAGCTCTGGTGTTGCACTTTAAGGTATTTCATGTAGGATAGATGGGTGGGATGAGGGGTTAAATTTCAGTTGAATTTATCAGCCGGTAGGTTAGCTATATCTTCAGCTTCGGTGAAAGTAGAATTTTTCACAATCACATCATCACATTGGTGCATTCTGCTCCTGAGATTATGAACATGACAAAATACAGCCTTGTGAGTTTTTTTAGCTTGGGTGGCTATTTTCACCTCAAATTTAGCTTTGGCAGATTTGATAAAGCACCTAAGTTGTTTCTTTAATTTAATAATGAAAACTCTGTCATTTTTGGTATTAGTCTTCTTACTTTGGCCAAAATTCTCTTCCTTCTATCAACTAGATTGTTTATAGTATTGTTCTACCAGTGGTTTTGTTTCTGGGGCTTTCACTGTGCCTGTTTCTACCAGGGGACAGCTTGCTGTAGATCACCACTGTAGTAAGAGCAGGTTCTATAGCTAACAGCTAATACATGACACAGGACTGTCCTAATGGTGATTTGAACATAAAGAGGTTCTAGTGCATCATGCTGCTTAACTAGTCTTGATATTTTTCCTGAAAGAAGAGTGAGACACTTCCAGCTTTATTTTATTCTTGCACAGTGGCTGGATTAAACATGAAAAAGGCATTATAGTCCTGCATGGAGGGTGTCCCATCCACCATTTTAAACCATGTCTCACACACTACACCAATACCTTAGTTTTCCAGGGTGAGGCCTGCATATAGGTAGTGGCATTCCTTATTTAGGCTCTTAGCATTGATTAGTAACATCTTGGTATAGTCTTGCTTGTTTCATCATATTGGTTGGTTTATCTGGCTGGCGTTGCTTAAAGCAGTCAGTCTAGAGTTAGAAAATGTCTTTGCCAATATTCAGAAACCTAGAGAGACCAGATGCAAGCCATCTCTGTAACCTCACCAACTCCAATGGAATTATGGGATACCAACTTTCAAACACCAGCTGAAGAACAGACGACCAAAATATGGCCCCAGAGACCCGCTGCAACCACTCCAATGTCATTTTACTTGGCTGTATCACCCCATGTACCATAAACACTAATGTATATACTCATCCTGCTTTACTTGATTTGTATTTCATTTAAAAGTTTTATTTTACATTTTATAGCACAAACACTAACAGACATCTGCTAAACAAAGCAATAGAGTCTCACAATAAAAATAGACTTGCATTAAAACTTCTCTGCCCTTAAAACTCACATTCAGTGAAACAGCATTGAAACTCACATTCAAAGAAAATCCATCTTCTGGCCAGTGGCAGATAAAGATTACCTTTGGGCTGTTTTCAAATAATACGCCCCTCGCATATGAAACGTATATGTGTTCTTTGATACACTTCTTGACTGTATTAAATTATATTCCTTTTATAATACAGCACACTTGTTAGAGCGCACTTTAACTTTATTATTTGAACATTTTCCAGTAAGCAATGAAACAAAATGCATGAATCAATAATGACAAAACTGCCTAATTCAGAACATTTCCCTCATAAAAGTCTATTCAAACTTCTATAATCCACCATATTTCATTTTCCATTCCACCCAGTTCAGTAATTGTAAAGTAAGTAGAGGTAGAAGGCTTTGTCAAGCTGCAAGACTGTGGAAACACACACACACACACACACACACACACACACACACACACACACACACACACACACACACACACACACACACACACACACACACACACACACACACACACACACAGTGTCACTCAACACACAGACACACACACAAACACACACACACACACACACACACACACACACACACACACACACACACACACACACACACACACACACACACACACACACACACACACACACACACACACACACACACACACACACTCAACACACACACACACACACACACACACACACACACACACACACACACACACACACACACACACACTCAACACACCTAACATACACAAAGACCTCAGCAATCAACATCAATTAACTAGTTACCACACATTCATTCTCTAGCTTCCTTTTCATGTAGTGAATGAGACAGAACATTAACATTTTTCTACAAAAAAAGTTAACTGAGGAACAACCAAGAACTTTGAAGACCCTGTCAGAACAAAGAGAAAGTTAAGCTTTGTAAACACTTGCTTTCTCTATCACATCTCTCACATATAAATGCAATCCATAAGCCACCATTGCAGAAAAATACTGCATAAAAATGTGTATTTTCAATATCAGACAAGTGCCATAAAAGTAGGATTTACTTCAGCAAGTATTTAAACTAATTAAAAATAAAATACTACTTTACATCAAAATTGCATGTAAATTAAAAAAGCCAGTGGAAAATAATGTTCTGTGACCCTCTGCACCACCGCTACCCATGCAGATTTGAGCAAGTTACTGAAAAAAACAAAAACAGCTGTCAAAATACAAACAACACTTTAAAGTTAAGAATTTACTATGAAGCAATACTTTATGCATAGTATGTTAAAACTCTAAAGAAAACTAAATCCATCTAGCATGTTCCTTGCCCACCTCTATACTGGCTAACATTAATTATTAAAAATCTCATGTGATGATTTTTAGCACTGCCTCAGATGTGTAAATCTAGTCTGGCTTAAAATGTAACTATATTTAGCACTTCAGAGTGGAAAATATGTTTGGGAAGTGAACACTTTATAATCCCAGCTAAAAATAGATGACACTGTGTTGAACAATTAACCCTGACTTTTAGCTATACATAAAAAGCACTAAGATCCCCTTGAATGCAGTAAAAACCACAGAAGAGCTTCATGTATGTTAAACCAAATGGCCTTAAACTTCCAGCATTCTATAAATATTAACCTCCTTACAGACAGCAAAGCTCTACACCTACACCCAAGAAGTCTACAGTCCTTAGACAAACTCAAAAAGAGTCTTTGTTCTAAGAAACCAATTTGCAAGAACTATTTGTAAAGACAATGAAAAAAAATAGTACCTAATTTGAGTCATATCCGTACCAGTTACAATATAAGAAGTGCATGCTTTGGAGTTGAGAACTATGACTATTGCAGCTCACAGATGTGAGGCTAGCTTATTTCTTCCTGAAGACAAACCCCAAAAGATAAAAAAGCTGTTGCCAGTTTTGATGCTGTTTTCCACTGGTGATAGGCCAGTGTGTGTTTGTCAGAGACAAAAGAAATAAATATTAAGTAGCATATACTAAAGAAGCCATACTGTGAAAAGTAACAACACTAAAAGTTAATAATTTGTCTTGAGATTCGCATACATTTCTCTTACATTTTTATTTTTATTTTATTTTACATTTGTTGACCGGGCTGGTCCAACTGGATATATGTCCATTTTCAGCAGAGGCCCGCAGAGAAAAGCTCCACATGCAAGCATTTGTAATAACAGGTAAAACATTAAACATGGTTATAATATATATGTCAAAAATCATTAGATATTAGGTAAAAGGCAGAAGTTGAGAAATAGAGAGTGTATTTTGTTAAGAGTTTCTTAAAGCTAGAGAAAGTAAAAAAGAAAAAAAATTTCTTGCTTGATTGTTGTAATGCAACATATGGTACTGCTTTGCTGATCCTTAGCCAAACAACAATGCATTACTTACATAAAAAGTCAATAAGCAAAGAAAATTTTTAATAGGGATACAGAGTTTAAAGACTGATCCAAAATAGACCCGTTTCAGAAAAAAATTACTTCTATTCCATTACAAAGTACAAATAATAATTTTAAGATGAGCAGTAAAGTAATTAGCTTGCAATTCGGCAAATGGCACACACAAAAGCCAGCAATAGTAGTGTTGCTAAGTACAGTTCTACATTTGATCAAGTGTTAGGTAACTTGGTGCCTGGCAAGAAATAGTAATATATGAAGATACTATTGCTGTTCTTTTTGAAAGAGACCTGCAGTCAGTCAGTCAACACATGCACGCTACTAAATACACAGATGCAGAAAGAACAGAATGGTCCTAACAGGTAACGAATTGCAGTGAACACACTTCAATGGAAATAGTTTGCAATTCAACAAATGGCACACACAGAAGGCAGTCATAGTGGTGTTCAGTTCTACATTTCTTCAAGTGTTAGGTAACTCAGTGTCTAGCAATAAATATTATCGCTGTTAGTTTTGAAAGCATGGTGAAGAGACCTGGAGTCAGTCAGTCTACACACACATGCTGCTATACTTCAAATAAATGCTGAATGAATGAAACATGGTTATAACACTTAAAGTAATGAATTGAGCTCCATCAACACACTTCAAATAAATCCAGACATAAATTGTGTGTGTTCTGTTCCATAACATACCAACGGAACTGCAGCTAACAGCTAAAACTAAAACTGCTTTACCTGTAAGAGGCTGGGACTGGGGAAACTGTTAACACACGTACGCTACTACTTGCTTGCTGTTGCCCATAAAGTACATCAGTCAGTCACACCCCTCAAGCCCTCAGCCAATTCCGACAGGCTTCTCAAGAAGCTGACATCATTGTGCACATGATGACATCAGCAGAAACAAATAATTTAAAAAAAAAAGGCCAAGAAATTCGGGAATAAAGGGGGCCACTCGTGAATTTATGGCACCCCATTATTTGGACCTCAAAACTGGTAAATGCTGAGGAATTCAGTACAATTTAGAGGTATGTGCAGGTTAGTGAATTCTCTCACTTAGATTTCTAAGTTACAAAGAGGTAATAGGTTTGTTACAGGAAAAGGCTCTTGCATAGACAACACACGATACCGGGAGTCCAACAACAGCCATTTTTTCTTTCCTTTTTGATGGAAAACACTGTTTGGAATGACTGGAGGATGCCAGGATCAGTGCAGGTTATTTTTCTCAGTTCAAGACTCTCTAACCATTTCAGAGTTGTGAATAAAATGTGAAGCTCAGTACAGGTTATATGATATGAGCTAGAGAGGAATATAATTAAAAAATCGACAATAAATCAGCCAGTGGCAAACCTCTATCAAATCACAGTTCTTTCACCACTATGAACACTGTCTTGGGCAGCCTTTCATCTTTTCATCTCTGTTTAATCATTCATGTGTAAAATTATGGTTGACATTAAGGTGTTCTAAAAGATCTCTACAAATGGCACTATATTTGAGGAATTTCCCATTTTTTCTGTATCATCTGATCCTTTTCTTTATAGTCTTTCATTTCTTGGCCCTTTCATTTTTTTTGTTTGATTTTGTCTAATTCTGGATTTATTTCTATTCCTGCTTTGTTATGAAATGCTTTTACTAAACTATGCAAAGATGCCATCTTGGAATTCTTCTTTTCACGCTCTAAGACTTCCACTATGTTTGGATCTGATGAAGTCAGCAAATATGTATGTATCATGGCAGATCAATACATGCAGTCAGTTGCAAGGATGACCATACCTCATTCAGAGCAAGGAATTATAATCTTGTTATGCACTGTTTTTTATATAGGCCCCCTACCCAACAGACCTATCCAGACACTTAAATTACACACTATCAACACCCACACTCAACAAGCATGCTTTTCTACAAATTTCTGTACTCTGCCTCTTCATTTTATCTTACCATAGTACCTCTTATCACAAACAACATGTCTCTAGCATCTAGTCTCCCACCTATCCATTTAATAGTCCACTCAAACTTTTCAACAATAGTCATATCACCACATCTATGCAACTACTCCTATGTAGAACTCATTACACTCAGATACGCAGACTTACACATAAAATACCACATATACTATGCATTTTCTATACCGCTACACATAACAACACTTCTACTGCTAGTAAAAAAAACTATGTGGTGATATACAGCCCAATCCAGGGCCCTATACACAAAATGCCCTTGCACCTCCTAACACAAAACCTCACAGCATCAGTAACTTAATACAGAATAGCCCTGACCTGCTACTTTTAAACATGAACCTAAGAAGCATCATAAACAAGGTTCATGAATTCCACTCAATTCTCACCCAACAAAGTCCAGACAGAGTAGCCATAACCGAAACATGGCTCAAGCCACACATACAAAATGCTGAAATTCTAATCCCAGGTTACAACCTACACAGACTTAACAGAAGACATAAGTGCAGAGGCAGCATAGCCATAGCTTACAGGGATACACTAAAATTAAAATACATGGAAAACAAACCCACAGACTTCATAAACCATGAAGCATTAATCACCCATCTATACCTAAACTCCAAAAACACATAATAATCATTGCCACCTACATCCCCCCAGGTAACAACTCCTCAGTTATTGAAAACCTCTTCAGCTGGTCAGCTTCCACCTTTCAGCAAGAAACTATACTACTAGAAGACTTTAACTTAGACTGAACCACCTGCTCCTATGAAGACCCTAACAATTTTTTTAAATCTTTATGGTTTCTCTCAACTAATACTTGAACCAACCAGAATTGACAAATGTAGCAAAACACAATCAATCCTTGACTGGACACTATCAAACAGACCCTCCTCTGGTTACCTCACTAGATGCCTCCCACATGGTCTCAGTGACTGTTATTTGACTTGCCTACTTAGGAAACAAATAAGTCCAAATGAAAATATCATATTTAAACATGTCCAATGCAAGAAATAAATACATTCCCTGAAACCTTCAATTAACCTCTAAAACAATGTGACTGGACACAGCTAAAACACCTCAACATGGTCTCCACAATTGAATATTTCAACAATACATTCCTAAATATGTAAATACTCAAGCCCCCCTCAGGAAAATCTGGGTTAAATCAAAGAAACTACCATGGCTAACTAAAGATACCCTGCAATTAGTCAAACAGAGAAAGAAAGCCAAGTCTCATTATCAAGAAACCAAAAACCAAACCTCTTGCGAAGCATATCAACAAGATAGAAATCATGCCAAAATACAAATCAAACAATAATAAAAAAGCTTTCTACACGTCAGCCCAACAAAACTACCAAAATAACCCCCATAGTTCTGGGTAGCCTTAAATCAAGTACTCAGTCCTGGTCAAACTATTACCCCATCTCCTACCACCACAAATGCTAAAGAAAGTAAAGCATCTCAGTTCAACTCCCACTTCATGAATTCAATACTGTCCTTCATAAAAATAACAATACACCCACATCAATACCATCTGACAATGAACCGAAGTCCAGCTCCTTCTCTGTCAAACTTGTCCAAACCAGCACCATCAACATACTTCTACTAAAACTAAACCCACATCCCTTGCTGATGACCAACTCCCAAACAAATTTCTCAAACAGGCAGCAGAATCCATTTCTTATCCCATCTCCATCCTAACCAACAGGTCAATATTTGAACAATCCATCCCTAATTTACCAAAAATCTCTCATATAATTCTTCTACACAAAGGCAGCCCCTTAACTGATTTTTCAAATTTTAGTCGAATAGCAATACTCCCACCACTTGCCAAAATTCTTGAAAAATGCATTCATGTTCAACTCCTTAACTACTTGGAAAACAATACCCTATTTTTGCACACCCAGTATGGTTTTAGATCCAAGCACAGCACCAAAACTGCCTTTATAAAATTTGCTAGTACAGTTAATGAACTAAAAAGCAAGGGCCACACATTTCATCTATCTTTCTGGACATGTCCAAGGCATTTGACACAGTAGCACACAAAAATGACTCAAAGAATTACCATCCCTAAACCTCTCCCTTTCAGCTCTATCTTGGTTCCACAGCTACTTAAGGAATAGACAACAAACAGTCAAGTGGCGTAACAAACTCTCTACCCTACTACCCAACTCAGTTGGAGTGACACGAGGCTCAATACTCGGTCCATTATTTTTTACCATATTCACAAACTCTGGACAGACAGCCAAACAGCCACAATTGTAAAATACAAAGATGACTCTACCCTTATCTGCTCAGCTCCATCCATATCAGAACTCATTCACATAACCCTAAAATATTTCACAAATATCAAAAACTATCACCTAGATATCCAACTGATACTTAACCTCAACAAAACAAAGCTAATGCTATTCTCTAGCACCAAACCACTGAACTTTCAACACCCATTCAGTATATACTCCTCTAACAAAACCAAGATCACACCTGTAGAACACACCAAACCTCTTGGGGTTACAATAGATAACAGCCTAAAATATGAAAAATGCATATCCCTATCCATCAAAAAAGGTACACTTTGAAAATCTAAGCCTTACCTTACTGACAGCACCCAACAATCTGTAGCTAGGTCTCACCTCGTCTCCACTCTACTTTAAGCCTCACCCATTCTCACAAACCTCTGAAAATTTGATATGAACAAATTGGATTCATGTTACAACAAAAAAGCAACATTTGCTTCAAACTACCCCAACAGAGCACACCACTGCTATGCCTTCCACAAACTAAACTGGATCGAACTACCTCATCTATTAATCCTGAACCAACTAACTGTCACCCACTCCATAATTCACAAACCCAGCAGCTGCTCTGCACTAAAGAATCTGGTTAAGGTATACAATAACACTAGAACACTGAGATCTACTGAAAAACTGCCAGTAAAAGTCACAAAGGCTAACAATAACTTTGGGCCTCCTCTTTTCTCTAACCACATATCTACACAATGGTATACTATTGCCCAACACATTCCAAATACCATCAATACTTCAAACTTTAAGTCACCTCTTAGGGAACACCTCAAAAACAAGTAGTTATGCTCTTGCACCACCCCAGGACAACCTCAATCCATATTCTACACACACCGACTAACCTTAAAACCAATCTACTCCCTATCATCTCACTGCTTTCCTACTCAGAATCCTACTGTCCCTCACCAATTTATATTTTACTCAGGTATTTCTACATCACTCAACCATGAAGTATACCAAAACAAATACCTATGAAACATAATTACTAGGATAGTTCAATGCTATACTGTACTGTAAAACAATCTGCTGATCACATTCGACCGTATATACTCTTTGACTTTTGCACTCTCACTCTGCAATGTGTATGTTCTCTAATTTACTGTATAGATGTACTCTGTCTTGACTCCATGTACATTTATGCTTTGCTGTTTAAAAATCACTCCATCTGAAAGTACACCAAATACACTGCCTGATTTTCCCCTGCTATCATGTTGCAAAGTATTTGTGATTCACTATGAAGTTTTTTTAATCACTGTATGCATGCTAAATGTCTTTTCCTTTAATCATTATATGTATGCCAAATGTCCTTTTTCTCTAATATTAGTTAAATGTATTCTGTAAATGTAGGTTACTTTATTGTACTGGATGTCTTCTTCATGGGCTTCTGCTGAAAATGGGCGATTTTGGCCAGATGTAATTACCCAGTAAACAAATGTAAAATAAATAGTTAAATAAATGAATGAATGAATTAACGAATGAAGAAATAAATATATCATTTGGTAAGCATGAAACATTTTTATTGTTCTCTTGTCTAACTGGTTCAATGTTTTTTGTGGCCAGTCAATCACACCAAAGCTGTAAGTTAGAACAAGATTAAATTGATTTATAGCTTGGATTTGAATCCTAGGTGTCAACGCCATTTTCAATAATAGCTTTAGTCTTCTGAAGTATTCCTTACTAAGCTTTATTCTCATTTGCTCATGTTTTATCATTAACCCTTTATCTTTTGTAAGTATTTACACACTACATCTTGGTCAAGTTCCTTTATGTCTCATTCCTGTCCCAGCTGATATTTTCCCGGTGCTGTAGTTCTCCTGTTATAAATGCTGATTTTGCTCATTTATCAAAACTATCAAGACTAAATACCATCCTTATATCATCTAATAAATGATCTTTTGGTCACCTAACCTGGACCAAAACATTAAAGGCAGAAGCGTGTCCATATTCATTAAGGATATCCACACCTTCAAGCTAGTTGCCCAGCATAATGCATCCGAGATTATCCAAGTGCAACTAAGTCTGGGCAAGACTGCAATCCAAATTGTAACTTGCTACAGATCCCCCACCATGCCCCAGAATTCCCACTCCTCATTTCTTGATACACTGGTAAATATTAGGGCACAACCTAGCACCCTAATAATGGGCGATTTCAACTACCCCACAATTAACTGGGAAAACTACTCAAGTACCAACTCTTGTGCTCAATGTTTTCTGGAATTCATAAATTCCAATGGCTTGGATCAACTTATCCACACCCCCACCAGGGGCAGCAATATCCTAAACCTGGTCATTATCAACATGAGGAACCAGTGATCCACACCAGAGGTCAATTCCTCGTTGGTCAGATCCAACCACAAGCTAATCACCCTAGACATTCACATCCCACCCCCACCCCCATTAGGGAAACCACCGTAAAAAAATGCTCCAAAGCCAGCTTCATGCTTCTTCAGACAGAAGTGGCAAACTTCATGATACCCATGCTGATGGACAATAGAGGTACGACTGCCGAAGCCTATACAAATGCACTTTATAAGCACTTACACAAGTGCATGGATCGTGCAATCCCTAACAGACCCAAGATGCTAGCCTCCAAAAAAAGGAAGC
>NC_056740.1:468469925-468622425 GCF_019279795.1 Protopterus annectens | reverse complement strand
ACAGGAACAATGCTGAGATAGTGGTTCTGACACAGGAAGATGTCTGCGATTTCTCCTGTAGTCCACACCCTCTGATTTCACAAAATAGAATCTCAGCTCTGCCCATATACTTATCACTTGACCAAGCTGGCCAAAACCTTTCACTGTTTGTATCCACACTGTCTCTCCTTCTTTCAATGGGTGAAGAAATTTGCTCGATTTTTCATAACTGGACTACTGGAAAGAACATTTTCTGAATAATTGGGCTTTTATTGTTTTATTTTTTTTAGCTTTAGACCTCAATAAACTGGAATTGATGGGCAATGTTGCTCTGCTTTGCCTAGACAGAAGCCTCTGAGAAGGCGAGCCAAGTATATTGTCATGGGGTATGTTTCTGAGACTGAGTAACTTTAAAAATGCATTGGTATTGTCACGCTTTAATCTCTCTAGTAATTGCTTTGCACTCTGCACTACACATTCAGCTAGTCCATTTAACTGCGGATATTCTGGACTACTAGTGACATGTACAAAGTCCTATTCTCATGCAAATTTCTGAAACAACTGACTGTTAAATTGGGTACCATTGTCAGTGATACGCTTCTGTGGACTTCCATGGACTGAGAAATGACGTTTCAGTTTGGTAGTAACAGCAGTGGACATTAGGTTAGGTAGTAAATCAATCTCAAACCAGTTTGAATAAGAGTCTACCAACACTAAGTAATGCTGATTGTTCCACTCGAATATATCAGTAGCTACTGTTGAACAAAGTAATTCAGGAACTTGACTTAGGTGAAGTGGTTCTTTTTGCAAATGCTGTTTAGTATTATTGCATACTGAACAAGAAGAAAGTACTCTGTCAATGTCTTTTACTAGAGAAGGTCAAAATACTAGTCCTCTCACTCTACTTTTAGTAGCTTCGGAACCTGGGTGACCACAATGCAAAATCTGGACATATTCTTGCTGTAAGGAAGCAGGAAGAACAATTTTAAGACCTTTAAAAATAATGCCATCTTCCATCAACATCTCATCTTGGTAAGGAAAATAGGTTTGCACATCAAATGGTACACTAGATTACTTTGACAGCCATCCAACATTAATATAGTGGTTGAGCTTTTGCAAAATTGGATCAGTCTTTGTATGCTCTCTCAGCTCATCAAGTCTTGTGGTAGAATAATTATGCACTTCCATGATATCAAAGTCAAAATTCTCTGTGTCAAGCTGTTCCATTGTATTTCTCAATGATTTGGATAAGTTATCAGCCAGATAAAGAAGTTTGCCTTTTGTATAGATCATTTTGAAGTTGTTCTTCTGCAATTTGAGCATCATTCTTTGTAATCTCACTGAAGCTGAATGCATAGGTTTCTTTAAAATAGTAACTAGAGGTTGATGATCAGTTTCAATTTGAAAATCTCGACCATAGACATAATCATGAAACTTGGAATATGGGAAACCTATCGCCAAAAGTTCTTTCTCGATTTGAGCATATTGCTTCTCATTTTAGGTAAGTGTTCTAGATGCATAGGCTAATGATCTGCCTTCTTGAAGAATAACTGCTCCAAGACCAAATTTTGAAGCATCACAGGAAAGTGATACTGGTTTGTTGATATCATAGCATCTTAACATAGGTGGGGTAGAAATTTTCTGCTTTAGGTCTTCAAATGCTTTCTGGAGTTGTTCTAACCAAGACCATGTGACATTTTTGCATGTTAGCTTTCTCTCAAAGGCACTGTCAACTCACTGAAGTCTGGTATAAACTTGCCTAAATAGTTGACCATGCCAAGAAAACATTGTAGAGCTTGAACATTATCTGATGCTGGCATCTCAAGAATGTCTGCTTACTTGGATGGGTCTGGTCTCAAGCCAATGCTAGTAAACAAAGGACCTACATATATAACTTCTGGTAATCTTAATTTGCACTTTAGAGGACTGAGCTTTAAGTTCACTTCACGTGCTCTGTCTAGAACTTTCTTTAGGTTTCTGTCATGCTCTGCTTCACCATTGACTCTGACCAATAAATCATCTACAATTGTGGCACAACGATAACCTGAAACAAATTGCTCCATTGTACACTGAAAGACTTCACTTGAAGAATTTATTCCAAATGGCATCCTTAGGAATCTATATCTTCCAAATGGGGTAATGAATGTAGTCAGTAATGAAGATTTGAGATCAAGCATCACTTATCAAAATGAACTTTTTGCATCCAAAACTGAAAAAACAGTGGCATTCGGTAGTAGAGCAGACACCTCTTCAACTTTACACATAGGATGATGTGGTATCCTTAATGCTTTGTTCAAATTTCTTGGGTCAATACATATTTGGATAAGGTTGGGAAGGTAACCTAATGGTTAAGGTGTTTGCCTTACAAACACAAGGTACAGGGTTTGAGTCTCACAAGGGATAATTGGCTAGGCTTCCAATGGCTTGCAAGGGCAGCTAACCTAGTACTAACCTATGAACCCTATGAACCCTATTTGAGCCTTTCTTGTGAGCGGCTACCATGGACAACACCCATTCAGTTTGTTCTTTTACTGGAAAAATTACACCTTGCTGCACCATTTTATAGCTTCATAGGTTCATAAGTGTGTACTAGGTTCATAGGTTCATAGGTTCATAGGTTGGTACTAGGCTATCAGCCCTAGAGCCTATACAAGCCTAGCCATAACAATTCCCTGGCTATTTCTTCCCACATTATTTACTTTCCTGGACCCCTGTCTAGCAGGGCGACTGACGTGATCCCTGGGGTGAATTTCCTTTCTCCCATCCAATCATCAAGGTTCCTCTTGAAGAGGTCCAAAGAGGCACTCTGCTTGACATGTATGGGTAGTCTATTCCAGAGTCTGGGGAGTCTCTGGGTCAGGAACCTATCCCTCCAGCATGTTTTGTTTATTGTGATGACAAGGTTTAGATCCCTGGAGCGTGTAGCTCTGAGGGATTGGGATTTCTTTAAGTGTAGCATGTCCAACAGCTCTGGGTTTGACATGGCCTTGTATGTTAAGCAGAGATCGCCTCTGAGTAGACGATATGCGACAGAGTATAGCTGGAGTTTTTTAAGGCGGTCAGCGTAGGGCATCTGCTTTAGGCCTGTGATTCTTTTAGTGAGGTATTTCTGAGGCCTTTCCAGTTGTTGCAGATGTCTTGAGAGGTACATACCAAACGGGCGTTGTATTCTATAATGGGTCTAATGAGGGATGTGTACAGTGGGACAATGACCTCCTTTTTCTGGATGAAAAGCCCTTCGTGATGAGGTGTGCCACATAGAAGGATTTCCTGACTGTTGTGGCGATGTGGTTATCGAAGGTGAGACCACTGTCCACCTGTGTCCCTAAGTCTCTTATCACACTTTCTGTGTTTAGTGTACTTCCACCTATATGGTAATTCATGGATACATGTTTTTTCCCAAAGGGATAACAATACATTTCTTGGCATTGAGCTTGAACCCATGGCTCTGGCACCAAGCATCTGTTTCTGTAAGGCCCTTTTGTAGAGTATCCACATCATTTGGGGATTCAATAATGGCTCCCAGTTTGCAGTCATCTGCAAACTTTGTTAGCCAGAGTCCCTTAGTGTTGACCTGTACTTCAGAGAAGTAGATGCCAAACAAGAGCGGCCCCAGGACTGAACCCTGAGGTACTCCATTTGTCACTTGTCTGGAGCTGTATTTGGAGTCGGCTACTTTTACAGTGTGGGTTCTATCAGTAAGCCATTTAGCAACCCATTGGGTGACATAGGGATTAATGCCCAACTTAGTAAGTTTATCTATGATTCCAGAGTGGGGGATGGTGTCAAAGGCCTTGGCAATGTCTAGATAGGCTGTGTGGACCACCTTACCCTTGTCCATGGCTCTGGAGACTGATTCAAAGAAGTCAATCAGGTTCAGGAGACAAGATCGGCCCTTCACAAACCCAAACTGGGTGGGGTCCAGTGTTTGAAGGTTGCCAATGTCTTTGTTTATAAGTTCCATGATAATACGCTCCATGGCCTTGCAGATAAGGCTTGTCAGACTGATGGGACGGTAGTTTCCAGGATCCAAGGTGGATCCCCCTTGTGGATTGGGATAACTGTAGCTCTGCACCACTCAGTGGGCATGAAACCTGAGGTGAGGCTATGATTAAACATGACACTTAGGTGAGGTGCCAGTTCATATTGTAGTTCATGTAGTATACAGCCCGGGATGTCATCTGGTCCCATGGATGCTGTATTCTTGGCTTTAGAGAGTGCGTTTTGTACCTGTGTGGCCGTTATTACTGGAATTTGGCAATCTTCCGGTATTGAGATGGGCCATTTAGGGGTGAGAGGGGTGAAGTTGGCACTGAATCGATCTGCCAGGATATTGGCAATATCCTTCGGATCAGTATATTTAATGCCATTCTGTTTTAGCTCAGAGCAGATCTGAGCATTGCCATTTAGATTCTTGACATAGTTATAGAATGCTTTGTGGTTGTCTTTGGAATCTTTGGCAATTTTATTTTCGTAACTAGCTTTTGAGGATTTTATGAGGCATCTCAGTTTCTTACTGAGGCTAGTAAGGGAGTTTTTGCATCCTGGGATTTTCCTCTTTTCTGCAAAAGTTTCTTCCTTTTGTTGTAAAGTTTGTTTATGGCAGGGGACCACCAGATTGGCTTCCTTTTTTTGGATGAGAGCATTTTGGTTCTATTTGGGATGGCATGATTCATGCATGAGTGGATGTGCTCGTACAGTGCCTTAGTGTAGGATTCAGCAGTTGAACTTTCAGTTCCCGTCTGCATGGGTGTCATGAAGTTTGTCACTTCTGACTTCAGTAGCATGAAGTTGGCTTTGGAGAAGTTTTTTATGGTGGTTTCTTTACTGGGGGGTGGGATTGGGATGTGGATGTTAAGGGTGATTAGCTTATGGTCAGACCTGACCAACGAGGGGGTGACCATAGGTATGGAGCATTGATTTCCCATGTTGGTAATGACCAGGTCTAGGATATTGGAGCCCCTGGTGGGACTATGGATTAGTTGATCCAGGGCGTTGGAATTTATGAATTCCAAGAACTGTTGCGCAAAGGTGTTGGGACATGAGTAGTTTTCCTAGTTAATGGCAGGGTAGTTAAAATCACCCAGTATTAGGGTGTTTGGTTCTATCTTAATATTTTCCAGTATGTTTAGAAAGGTGTAATGAGAATCTTGGGGTATGGTGGGGGATCTGTAGCAAGCTACAATTTGGATTGCAGTCTTACCTAGTGTTAGTTGCACTTGGAGAATTTCAGACACATTGTGTTGGCCAACTAGCCTGGTGGTGTGAATATTGACACTCCTCCACCTTTAGTGTTTCGGTCCTGGTTTGGTGGCCGAAAAGTGTGGTAAGAGTTGTAGCCTGGTATTGCAGGGGTGCTTTCTGGAGCCTTGAACCAGGTCTCAGGGTCTCAGTTACTGCACAGATATCGATGTTCTCCATTTTTAGGAGTGCCTCGAGAGAGTGCATTTTGAGGTTTAGACTTCTAGCATTGAGTAGCATTACCTTCAGATTTTGCATGCTTGTACCTAACAGCTCTGGAGCCTACATAAGCCTAGCCCAAGAAGATTCCCTGGCATCATGCCGCCCAAAGTTAGTTCCCAGTGCTCCTGTCAAGCAAGGCCACTGAAGTGATCCCGGGATGAACTTCCTATTGCCCATCCACTCGTCAAGATTTCTCTTAAAGAGGCCAGTGAAGTGCTGTGCTTGACGTAAATGGGAAGTTTGTTCCAGTGTATGGGAAGTCTCTGGGTTAGGAACCTGTCCCTCCAACATGTTCTGTTTATTGTGATAATGAGGATTAGGTCCCTGGAGTGTGTGGCATGGAGGGGCTGGGATTTCTTTAAGTGTAGCATATCTAGCAGCTCTGGGTCAGACATGGCTTTGTAGGTCAAGCAGAGATCGCCTCTAAGTGCATGATAAGAGACAGAGTATAGCTGGAGTTGTTTGAGTGTGTCCATATAGGGCATGTGTTTAAGGCCTAAGATCCTCTTAGTGAGGTATTTTTGTGGCCTTTCCAGTTGTTGTAGGTGTCTAGTGAGGTACATGCCAAATGAAGCATTGTATTCTATAATAGGTCTAACGAGGGACAAGTAGAGAGGGATTATGACCTCTTTCTTCCTGAATGAGAAACCTTTTGTAATGAGATGTGCCACATAGAAGGACATTCTGACTACAGTGGCAATGTGGTTATCAAAGGAGAGGTTGCTCTCAACCTGTGTCCCCAGGTCTCTTATCACACCTTTGGTGTTTAGTGGACTACCACCTATGTGGTAGTTCATGGGCACCAATTTTTTCCCAAAGGGAATGACAACGCACTTTTTGGCATTGAGGTTAAGGCCATGGTTCTGGCACCAGTCACTGGTGTCAGTGAGGCCGTTCTGTAGAATGTCTACATCACTTGGCAAATCAATAAATGGCTCCCAGTTTGCAATCATCTGTAAACTTGGTCAGTCAGAGTCCCTTTGTGTTGGCTTAAACTTCAGAGAAGTAGATGTCAAATAGGAGAGGACCTATGACCAATCCCTGTGGGACATCACTTGTAACTGGTCGGTAGTCAGATTTGGAGTCTGTTACTTTCACAGTGTGGGCTCTATCAGTGAGCCGGTTGGCAACTCATCTTATGACATAGGGGTTTATGCCTAGTTTAGTGATTCTATCTATGATTCCTGAGTGTGGGATGGTGTCAAAGGCCTTGGCAAGATCTAGGTAGGCTGTTTGAACTACCTTGCCCTCATCCACAGCTCTGGTGACAAATTTGAAGAAGTCTATCAGGTTGAGCAGGCATGATCTACTTTTCACAAACCCAAACTGCATGGGGTCCAGTGTTTGAAGATTCCCTATGTCCTTATTTATAAGGTCCATGATGATTCACTCCATAGCCTTACATATCAGACTCATCAGGCTAATGGGGTGGTAGTTCCCAGGGTCTGTAGTCACTCCCTCTTTGTGGAGTGGGATGACCATAGCAGTGTACCATTTGGTAGGAACAAAACCTGAAATGTGGCTGCGATTGAACAGGGTACCCAGGTGTGGTGTCATTTCATGTTGTATTTCATGTAGAACACAGCTAGGGATATTATCAGGTCCCATGGAAGCTGTATTCTTGGCTTTGGACAGTGCATTTTTTACCTGTGTAGCCATGATAATAGGGAGTTGGCATTCCTCAGGTTTTGTTAGAGGCCCTTTAGAGGGTGAAAAGGGGGTAAAGTTCACACTGAACCTGTTGGCCAATATGTTGGCAATATCAGTTGCTTCTGTATATGTATTGCCATTGTGCTGGAACTCTGAGCAGATCTAAGTATTGCCATGTAGATTCTTGACATAACTATAGAATGCCTTGTGGTTGTCTTTAGAATCTGAAGTAATTTTGTTTTTGTAGCTAGCTTTGGAGGATTTGATGATGGATCTCAGTTTTTTGCTGAGGCTGGCAAGGAAGTTTTTCCAGTCTTGGGACTTCACCCATTTCTGCAACAGTTTTTTCCTTCTTATCTAATTGAGCTTTGACTTTATCCTGCATAGCTATCAGAACTCATCTTGCTGGTCTGACTCTGGACTGACTTCTGGGTCTAGCTTCATGGAATACACAACTGGAAGTTTGCCCAACTTGTCATCGAAGACATCAGCATACTCTGAAAAAATAGTCTTAGTTAAGCTTCAACTGGGACATGTGCTTATTGTATGAACTTCTTTGATAAAAGAAAGCAGATTCATTCTCAAACTGTCTCTGAGACCCAATCATGATTGCACAGGTCTTCAAACTACATCTATAACAGCTCCTGGCCACATAACATGAAAGCACTACTGAGCCTTCAGTTTGAATTTCTTCACCTCTATAAAGCAACATGTTTCGCACAACTGGACATATTTATTTATTCACCAGCTCTCAGCTTAGCAAATATATCTGCTGACATAACATTATACTTTGAACCAGTGTCTACTTTAAACTCTGTGGATTTACTATTGATCTGGATAGTACAAAACACTTCATTCTTTGCCAATAAATCTACTGCATCAACCTTTTCACCAATTACTGATATACCATATACGCAGAAAGTAGATTGCAGTTCTACTTAATCAACTTGCTATTATAAATTGCCCTTCTTTAGAACAATGTGAGGGTTACCTGATTTGCAAAATTTTTGAAAATGGTTCAGTTTTTTACACTTGTGGCATTGTTGACCAAATGCTAAGCATTTTTCTCTTTTAGACTCATGGTTGGCACCACGATTGTGACAGTTAACAGTAAAGCTTGATTTGGGTTTTGCTGACTCACCCTTGTACTGGACTGAGCATGCTTTCCTTACTGAGCTAGTCTTAGAACTTGCTAGAAGACTATGGGATTTACCTGGAGATCCTGCAGGGGCAGCAGATGCCATGTGCTTAGGCCTGCTTCTGCCAGCCACATGTTACATGCTGTCTACATTTGCTCTGGAACCTGCTGTAACCATGCTCTTATCACTTGCAAACATATTTGTGTGTCTTTCTGTAACTTCATGGATTTGACAAATCTCAATAGCTTTACTCAGCTTTAAATCACTGTCATGAAGGAAATCTTTCTCACTGCAGCACTATTAATACCACACACAAGCCTGTCCTTTATTAACTCATGTTTTAAGTCACCAAACTTACATGTTTTAGCTTTGTTTCTCAGGTTAGTAATATAAGCTGCAAAAGTTTCTCCTGGCTTTTGATCTCTTGTGTAAAACAAATGCCTCTAATGTAGCATTACTCTGGGGGTTGCACATTTTTCTAAATTTGCGCTTCAAACAGTCGGGGTCTTCCTTTGATTCAGCCTGTACAATATGACAATTTGCCCCTTCACCTTCATATACTGCTGGTGCATATATAAATGAACGCTCTCTTTCAATGGCCTCTAACCCAGCTAGATTTAACAAAATGAATGTGCTGGTATGTGCATCTTTGTCAGAATAAGCTGCTTATATGAATATATTGTATTCCTGCTCAAATATTCTCCATTTCTCTGCAATATTCTGATCCAATGCAAGTGGTGATGGTTTTCGAAATCCATCTGTCATGCCAACAAATTATAGTAAACAAAATGTGACCAAGTCTCCTTTTAATTGTATGAACATGCACACGTATACATATACCAGAAATTTATGCCATTACTTGCAACTATGCCTGATAGCACAACATGCCTCTTATGAATAACTGAACTTTGTGAAATAAGTCTCTCGGGCAATGTAGTACTCTTGAAATTGCTATCTGTTAAAGTCACTTAGCATTTTAAGAAACATTTCAAATAACTGCACGTTGCAAATAAATGTATACAACACACTGAAATTTCACCAAAATGGCTTTACTTTTCCAAAAACTCTGTATAGTGCAATAAACACTCTGTAATGTAAACACTCTTGTAAAATAAACTCATGTATTATAAACTGAATTTTTTTTACATATTAACTGAATGTCTATATACTGTATTTTTTTAAATATTGTTAACTCAATGTCTATTTACTGTAAAATGGTTGTAACTGGACCTTTTCTCCTCGGTCTCCACTGAAAATGTGTCTCAGGTCCAGCTGGACAAACCCGGTTAACAAATGTCAATAAATAAATAAAATAAATAAATAATGGTGGCTTTTCTGTGAATTGACACAACCAGCACAAGAAACTTTTTGAAATGGCTGTAATTTGACTGCAGTCTATGGAATAGTTGCACTTTGCACACAACAAACTCTTCAGAATAAATGCACAGTAATAAACACACACTGTAAGCACTTTTACACACTTTGAGATAATTCAAACAACTCTAGTTATGTTAGTCAGAGCTTGGATCAATGCAAAATATTAGTTTATGCCAGAACACAGGACTTTGCCAAAAAACATGAAGTCACATTGCTTTATTTATGCTTAATGTGCCTTTTTTTTCCTTATTATATTTGTTTTGCTCATTTAATCTATTTTCATGCCCGTTATACATTTTTGTGCTCATTTTAACTCTAAACATGCTTGTTTTGAAATCCTGAGGTAATTCTGAGCCCTGTGTATACTTTTCTGATAATTGTTTTGTTGAGTAGCTTAATTTTGAACATTTCATTTGATTAATAAACTTTTTATGCTACCTGTTTGCTCAATAAACACTTCTGTGCTATCTGTTTGCTTAGTAATGCATTATATGCCCTTTTAATGCCCTGTTTCATCTTTTTTATAAAATAAATAATTTGTGCAAGTTTTCATTACCTTAAGGTTGTTTCTGGCCTTTTTTTTGCATTTGTTTCACTTAGTTCGTCTTCACTGTTAACTCTGCACCTTGTGGCTCTAAAAAGTAGTCTCTGGAATCCTGGTTCTGATACCATGTCACTTGTCTAGTCTGGATGAAGTAGACAAACATTGTGGGTTCTTGTTCAACCAGCTTTATTATATGCAAATACATAAGAAATGAGACTAAGTAACTTTAACTTGTATACAAAGTAGCTAAATACATATACATGGTCACACTGTGGCTGTACTTCTCTAAATGGCACTGAAGCTCGCACGTGCTTGCTATTTATATGCATGTTCAGTCCTTCAAAATGTTTCTTAAAGGTACAACACACATGTTAGTCTACAGTATATATAAGTAAGGGGTTGTGGGGGCAAAGCCCCCATGCAGGGGGTGCAGGGGGGATTTTCCCCTGCAAAAATGCTATTTTATGTTCTATTTTCTTCTGTTGAATATTTTCAATGATTTATGATTCAGTGAAATGTTTTTCAGTCAAATGGGTTTTCAATCTACCTACATGGCACCACATCAGAACTCTTTTTCTTTCCCATGTTTATATCTTTCAAAAACTCTTGCCATTTTTTTTACTTTCTCTGGCACTTCTCTTTCCAGGTGACCCAATGCTTCTTTGTCTATATAATGTTTTGCTGATCTGTTCTACTAAGAAATATAATTCTTTTGTCTGTAGCTTTGGACAGACTTTTGCAAGTATTTTTCTTTCCTCTAATTTCTCTTACACCTGCTAATTATCCTGTGTCTGGAAATTCTGTGATATTTGCATGTTTCTATTTCCGGAGGATTCTACATTGTCTTTTTACAGTCTTGGCATCAGTGCATACACCAGTAGTGGATGCTTTCTTATAATAGGACCTGTGCTTCCAGTCTTTGTTTTTATGTTTTAACCTACCTTTCTCCATGGAATATAAAATAACAGTTTCAATATAAATATTGTCTTGGTGAGATGTCACAAAAATATAACCTACCACATGAAAGTACTCACCAAGATCGGTGGATGAATTAACTTCCAGTAATATAGTGATACTTCTCTCCTTTTTATATTAATTTCCTTTCGTAAATTGGATCCCTATATAGACACCTTCCTTAAAAGATATTTTTTAAGTGTCTTGGGTTTCAGATACCATGACAGGAATGGATCCCTTCTTGTTAAGTATGGATTACAACATGTTAAGGTAACTGGTTTCAGAAGTGATGCTTTAGTCTATGCATTTTTAATTAATTCAATCCACCAGTTTCTAGAAAATGACAATATATTTTTTTTATTGTTGTTATCCAATATAAATTTAAATAGCTTAGAAAGGCTTTTATATATGGAATTTCAACTTTTATAATACAAATTAAATAATTATATAAACCCTGAATATGTTTCTGTTCATCACTATGTACAATATCATATAATTAATTATTTTCCCTAATAATGTAAATTAATATCTCACTACAAAAATCTAAATTATCACATTGTGTTTTATCTGCTAACACAAAATTTCCTTTATGAAAGTAAAAATACCATAATAATATGTTGCTATCATTTAATAGTTTTGTGTGAGTTGTGTTTTGATTTCCTATGAAGCCTATTGTATTTGCTATAGAAAAGACCAAACTGCTCCATTTTTAGTAAAGAGAATTTGCAAATCTAGTTTCTGACAGTTTTTAAAATAATATTTATAGATGTAAAATTCAGTTTATTTGTAAAATGTTTCCAACACATTTTAATAACGACAAATGTCTTTTACTTATGATTTGTAATTTCCTCAAAAGATATTTTGATTATCTGATCATTGGTGTGTGATATTTGTAACTTCTTAAACTTTGATTAAACTATTTTCTTTTGCTCTCACTTTCTGTCCTTTTAAGGACAAGACAAGACTTTTGTGTTTTTTTGCATGTTCTCCCTCATCTTTACAAAGACAACAGGAATGCACACACTTTTTTTTGCCTGTGGTTATTTAAATTGGTTTGTATAAGCAGGCAAGGTTGCTTGATATTTGGAACTTCCTAAACATTGATTAAACTATTGTCTTTTGTATCTCACCTTCTGCCATTTTAAAGGCAAAAGTGAGACAGTTTTATTTTCATCTGTGTACTTTCCCCTCATCTTTATAAAGACGACATGAGCAAACACTTCCTTATTTCTCTGTATTATCAGTAGGAAGTACTTGCTGACTTGTTTGTGTAGGGTTTTGCAGCCAGTAATTAACTGCCTTTTGTTACTGAAACTGTTCTGTATGAACAGATGTCAGTAGAGTGGACAATGTTGTGTTTAAAATAGTGTCCAGCTCAGAAGAAGTTTTAACTCATGGGCTAGAATAACGAGTTTTTATTCTCACATACTTATTTTAGCAGTTTCTGGTTTATAACTTAGTAAATTAGTAGGTTTTGTGATAAATAATTATATTTAAACAAGACTCACTAATAATAGGGACATTGTGAAGCAGGTTTTGAATAATCCTTATTTTACCTGTTAAACATGGGCACATTTAATCAGTATGCTTTCTGAGACTTAAAATCACGCAAAGTTTTGGTGCAGTGCATCAACTATCAAATTAAATTACTGAACTAAAATCTAGAACTAGCAATATATGTATGAACTCTCCTTAATTAAACAATCATATGATATCCTGGATAGGTAAATTTCTATAAAACAGACCTTATGCAAAAGAATACCTAGACATTTCTCTAAACACAATACATAGCTTTATTTTGTCTAGAACAAATTATCTTAATGATAAAAATTATTGTGCTCCTCCAGTGACATTTAATAAAAAGTTTCATGATGTTACATAACACTCCAGAAACTGATGGGTTTACAATATGCCAGCAGGACCAAATGAACTCAAAAATCGTCAGAATTTCAACACAACCACTATTTTTAAAGATGCACAAAATGATAGTAATGATAAATTATTTATAGAATTCAATAAAAGTGTACCACTGGCAAATATTAATATGGAAAATGGTGTGCTTATGATAAATAAACATGACATAATGGAGCCACATGTTAAAACTATTGATATACCTAGTAATGCCATCTTATTCCATTCTACTGCAATTGTAGGCACAGATAATTTTCAAAGTAATAGCAACATGTTACACGATCAGCAAATAAGTGATACCCTAACAAACAACAGGGAATTAGTTCAAGAGGTTACATCACATAGTGTAAGCCTGGAAACTAAACCAGAAGATAAATATGTTCCTCATGTTTACATTAGTAGAAACAGTGACTCTGAGAACACTTGGGTTAATTCAAATATCAGGGTCAGGGAACACAACAAAGCTAATATCAAATGTATTAAAGAAATGTAAAAAAAAACATCAAAAAGAACAAACTTACACATAACAACACTCAAAACTACAAGTACAATACTTTTAGCAAAGGAGAAGCAGACCAGCAGAAAGAAAAAAAAAACAACAGACAAAAAGTAATCATTTAAACAAAAAGTAAAGGAATGCTGATTCAGTGTTTGTTAAGGATGTAGAATCTATACCTAATATTGAGAATCTTGCTTCACCTGCTAAACAAACAGATTCTGATAATGATGGCAGATGAGAATTATTTTTCCTCCTCCAGTTCATTATCCAGAGGTAAAAATAAAGACTAATAATGCTAAAAAGTGATAGGAACATATCTCAAATTCTCCTGTACTCAGCATTTTACAATCGAATGGCAAGAAGCTAAAGAGGAAAGTTTTGGAAGGTTTAAATATTCCTCCTATGCTAGAGGCTAATAGCACACCTTAATATACTGATCATCTAGAAAATGAAAGGAAATACCTTTGCGATGTACAACTGAACTTAAAAAGTAACTCTTGTCCTAATTTAATGACCTCTGATGTTACAGTTTTAAGGGAGTCACCTACATTTTAAGTTAAGAATAAGATTTTATCGCTGATTCAATATAGAGGAAGGCTAGGAGAACGCTATGCTGTTTAGATTGTTCTACAATGAGAGT
The DNA here is from genome assembly GCF_019279795.1 of Protopterus annectens. Taxonomy (NCBI): domain Eukaryota; kingdom Metazoa; phylum Chordata; order Ceratodontiformes; family Protopteridae; genus Protopterus; species Protopterus annectens. Next base: position 468,608,269 of record NC_056740.1, on the reverse strand, counting down.
TTCTGCTTTATCACATCAAAGATTGATTGCTACACCAAATTTGTTAATAAACTTCTAAATGAGCATATAATATACAATGTTATTTTTTTTCATTGCACAGCAAATGTCTTGCATTCAGTACCATTGAATCAGATGAAGGTTGCTATACCAAAATTCCTGGAACTCACTGAAAGTAAAAGTAAAATGTTAATTCTGAGTGAGATTATTCCTCCTAGGTGGCATAATTATGCCTTTTGTTCAAGACTTTGAGAAGTGTGAGATACAAGCTTTCCATCAAAAGGAAGAAAAAAGCTTTTTATTTACATTCTGCTTAAATATTTTAAGTTGCACTTATAGTGACTTGTGTGGTGATACTTTTTTGCACTTCTCCCTGCTTTTTGTCCATTTATCAGTTTGCACTTTTTAGTTTGTTTTGGGACCTTAGTCTTGTAGCTTTATATGCAGTGGTGTGAAGATTGTGTATCACTGCAAGATTTTAGGTTTGTTGATACATTATAATGCACTTCTATTTCCATAGGTAGAATTACATGTAAAAGGTAGAGTTTTTTTTTTGAGCCCAGTCTGGACAATCTTGTAGTGTCTTTCACAGTTGTGGCAGGCTGTGATCTGCTGCTGGATTTGAGCTATGTTTCATCATTTATTACAGCATTACTGGTAAATTTCTGCATGGTCTGGTGCCTTAGCCTGGGGTGGGATTGCAATAGTGGCAGTATTGTGAATTTTGTTGCAGGGTCTGTACTTCAGCACTTTTTATAGCTGTATAAACATTCTTAAAGTTGTATTCCAGAAATATCTTGTCTTAACATCTTTGAATATTAATGGAAATATATTGACCAATCATAAAGTTTTAGCAAATAAATTCAATTCTTATTTTGTAAAATACTGAACAGAAGTCACTTGAGCATTTACCCACAAATATTTATAACTGTCCTTACATCAGTGCAGAAAATCTCAAGTCTTAATTGAAAACATTGAATACCAGATTGTATTCTTCCAGCAATGCTTTCAAGAATTAAAACTCTTATTACCTATATTACGAACTCTGATCTATAAATTAGTAAAGTCTTGCATTGTTACTCCACTTCAGAAAGAATACAAATAATCTGTCCAGTTTATAAAACGGGAGATGAGCTTAAAATATCTAATTATCGACCCATTATCCCATCAATTTTATGCAAGTGTTTTGAAAAATGTATATTGCAATTGCTACTTGATACTGTCAATCACAATAGATTCCTGGACTTATAGCAGCATGATTTTTGTCCTGGAAAATCCATATGGACTAATTTGGTGGAATTTTATGGCATAGACACTATATCCTTAGAACTGTCACTCAATTCAGGGATAGTCTTTATTGTCTTAGCTAAGGCATTTTATATTCTCTCCCAAAATTCAGTTATTAACACATTTCATGACTATGTATTTAATCCATTCTTAAGTAATCGGGCTCTGAATTGGTTGACTAATTGGTCTCAGTGTCTGTTACTATCAAAGGAACTCATTTTTAATATCTTTTAGCATCACAGGGGGTCCCACATGGGTCAGTACTGGGTCCACTGTTTATTTTTTTTCAACCTGTCACCCCACAAGTGCTGTTAGCTTGAAAACCATGTTGACAACTACAAAACTGGTTATATAATGGAATCTGTTGGAGGCACTGAAGTAACTAACAACTGTTTGAAAGATATTTCTAGTTGGGCAAATTGAGTGGGGTTATAGCTGAATTATCTGAAGTGTTAGATAATGTATATAGATAAACGGGTCTACTTTCATAGACCGAATGTACGAATCGCCGACACACAAGTTACCGACCCCAAACAACCGAAAACACACCACACCAACAACTCATAATACCGAACACCACAACACCGACACAAAAAACGTCAACTACACATTACACACAACAACATATCCACTAACCTTAACCTAAACCCTAACCCTAACGTCCAACACTACTGCACACTTACCCAACCCGCACCCTAACCCTAACTCACTTAACACACCCCTAAACCTCAACACCGTCACTATCGCACACTTACCCTACCTGCACCCTAACCCTAACTCACTTAACCCACCCTAAAACATTCAGCCCATCACTATCGCACACTCACTCCACCCGCATTCTAACCCTGACACACTTAACACTTCCCTACACTGCTCTACGTCACTTCCACACACTTACCTCACCGGAACCTTAGTCCGACACCACCGCACACTCACCTTTTCCACACCCTAACCTAAAATCCCTCACTATCGTACACTTACCTGTCCACTCCCCAATCCTAAATCTTTCATTTTCGCACACTTACCGTATCGCGCTCACACGCTGCTGTTGTCGGTTTCTCAGCTGTCGGGATATCGCGTTTTCGGTAACCTACCTGTTCGGTCGTTCCGTCTCGGTCTTCCGGGTGTCGGTGACGTGGCGCTTCGGTCTATGAAAGTAGACCCAGATAAACACACTAATGTATATAGGTAAACACATAATTACCCAAGAAGTTTCTCTCAATGGCATTAAACTTACAGAAAATAAAGAATATAAAGAACTGGGCATGCACATTAGTTCTGACTTTTCTACATTACTTCTGACTTTTCTTTAATTAATAATGTCAGCAAAATTAAAAAAAACATTAAAAATGACTTGTCTTGTACTCAAATCAATAAAATCGGGGGATAAAGCCATTCTTATGCATATATAAAAAACGCATATTCAACCAGTCTTGGAATACAATAACTCTTTTTGTAGTTACACTAAAAACAATTATACAAAGTAGAATCTGTACAAAGAAAATTTATGAAAAGGGTACCCCCAGTTAGAAATCTAACAAACATTGAAATATGCAAAAAGTTACATCTATAGTCCCTTCACTTTAGATACATAAGAGCAAAAGAGATTCTTGCCTACACAATTTTAAAAAATGAAACACTACATGCAGTATACAATATAGTACATCAGTGTCTACTAATTATTATAACCACAAGAATGATAACATTAACTTTAATGGAACAAAATTCAATGATTAATGAAATCTTATATGTAATATTATTCTAAGGAGATGAAATAAAATTCCAAATAAAATTTGACTACCTAGGACAATTGACTAGTTTAAATAAAATGTTGATGCTTGGATGGGTGACGCAATTTATGATATAAATTTTAGTGAAACCGTTTTCCATGCTGGTTTTAGGGCCTGAATGGTGAAAATCAACTTGTGAGTTTACTATGAGACTGTCGCATGAAAAATGTAACCAGTGCATACTTATAAATATTGCTTCATGATAATATGATTGCAGATCAGCAAATCCTATACCACTGTATTCCCTTGGGATTGTTTTGTTCCTATATGCACTATTTTGCCTCATAGGATGCCAAACAATGGAAATCAATAGTCTTTCCTTACTTTCATCAGTGACTTTTTTAAAGTTGTTGATTGTAATAGATATCATATTTTCCATAGCAACATAATTTCAACAGGAAATAATTTATCTTTAAAGTAAAAAAAATCCATTTTTATTAACTGGCCCATAATTGAGTATAAAGCCCCATTTGGCATGTTGAGTACAAAGCACCTGCACCAACTTGAGAGACCTCAAAGGTTTCTAACAAAAAAGATCAAGGATGTGCCATACACAGACCGACCAAAGTCCCTGTCACTATGCTCTGTATCATATTGACTTCTTAGGGAAGACTTATGCCTGGCCTACAGAACAATCCAAGACCCAAACCTAATGAACTTGCTGCATATCAGTAAATCAAGAGAGCTACCCATTCCAAGGACCTAAATATGGTCTGCGACTTAAATAGGACATGCTGGAGGGACAGATTTATCTTCCAGCAACTGCCGCATCTTTGGAACAGGCTACTAATTCATATGAAACAGAGCCCTCTGACACTGTTCAAGAAGAACCTGGACAAGTGGATAGGAAACCATCAATTCTTACTGGGTATAGTTTCCACAGCCCTGTTGCACATGGGCAGTCATCACTAAATGCAGTTTTGGGTATAGACTAGAATTTTCATGATATTACATTGGGATGAAACAGCTAAGCTTAAATTGACCAATAGTCTAGTAATCCTGTATGATCCTATGATCTTCAATATGGTTTCCAAAGATATTTTAATAATCAAATTTATGTTAGGTTTAATCTTTATTTCTAAAGTAAGTTATTTCCTTTTTATCCCAATAATATGCATGTTTTTCCTTTAATGAAGAATTATTCTGGATTATTTCCTTTTTATTTTTAAAACTCATTCATGAAACAAATAGGAATTAATAAATTTCATTACGTATGTTGTGAATCAAACTATTAATATTCGTTAAAGTCAAACATGTATCGTCTGTGAATTATTGGATGTTACACTGAAAACTTTTACATATCTTGAATCTTGCATTGTTTTCATTGTTCATAATATTATTTGCCAAAAGACAATGTTGTGACAATGGGCAGTCTTGATTTGTATGGTTATTCATACTAAATGCCTGCGAGATGAATAGGCTTATAGGTTCATAGGTTCATAGGTAGGTACTAGGCTATCTGCCCAAGGGCATTTATAAGCCTAGCCAGAATGTGTTGGCTTTTGCCTCCCTTTTAAATTAGTTTCCTGGGCCTCTGTCTAGCAAGGCCACTGAAGTAATCCCAGGGGTAAATTTACGATTTCCAATCCACTCATCAAGATTCCTCTTGAAGAGAGTCAGCGAGGGGCTCTGCCTAATAAAGACTGGGATTTTATTCCAGAGCGAGGGAAGTCTCTGGGACAGGCATCTATCCCTCCAGCATGTCCTGTTTATTGTTGTGCTAAGGTTTAATTCACTAGAGCGTGTGGCTCGAAGAGATTTGGTTTTCTTGATGTGTAACATGTCCATTAATTCCGGGTTGGACATGGCCTTATACATCAGTCAGAGATCACCTCTGAGCAGGCAGTAAGCAACCGAGTATAGCTGGAGTTTCTTTAGTCGAGCTGCAGAGGGCATCTCTTTGAGGTCCATGATCCTCTTGGTGAGGTACTTCTGTGGTCTTTCCAGCTGTTGCAGGTGTCGAGGAAGGTACATACCAAATGGGGCATTGTACTCTATTATGGGCCTAATGAGTGATGAGTAGAGGGGCACAATTACCTCTCTTGATCTAGAGGTGAACCCTTTTGTGATTAGGTGGGCTACATAGAAAGAATTTCTAACCACTTTGGCAATGTGATTATCAAAGGAGAGGTTGCTGTCTACCTGGGTCCCCAGGTCCCTAATTACATTTTCCGTACCTAGTGGATTACCACCTATGTGGCAATTTGTGGGCACTTTGTTTTTTCCAAAGGGGATGACTATGCATTTTTTGGCATTCAGCTTGAGGCCATGGCTCTGACACCAGGTATCTGTCTCTGTAAGACCCTTCTGGAGGATGTCTGTGTTAGCTGGAGAGTTGATTATGGCCCCCAGTTTGCAGTCATCTGCAAACTTGGTCAGCCATAGTCCTCCCATGCTTGCCTGTACCTCAGAGAAGTATATACCGAACAGGAGGGGTCCCAGGACTGAGCCCTGTGGGATGCCACTTGTAACTGGTTTAGAGTCAGACATGGCACCCACAACTCTGACTATGTGTGTTCTATCCATGAGCCAGTTGGCCACCCATCTCGTGACATAGGGGTTAATGTTCAAGCTGGTGAGTTTGTCTATGATGCCAGAGTGGGAAATGGTGTTGAAGTCCTTAGCGAGGTCTAGGTAGCCTGTGTGGACTACCTTCCCTTCATCTATGGCCTTGATAACTGTTTCCAAGAAGTCAACTAGGTTTAGGAGGCAGGATCTGCCTTTAACAAAGCCGAATTGGGTAGGGTCCTGTATCTGGAAGTTCCCAATGTCTCTGTTTATGAGTTCCATGATGATTCACTCCATAGCTTTGCAGACAAGGCTAGTCAGGCTTATAGGGCAATAGTTCCCAGGTTCTGTTGTGGCACCACCTTTGTGGAGAGGGATGACTGTTGCTGTGCGCCATTCTTTGGGTACATAGACTGTGGTAAGGCTGAGACTGAATAGTGAATTTAGTGAGGGTTTAGTTCCTTTTGGAGCTTGTGTAAGACACAGCCTGGGACACCATCCGGTCCCATTGATGCTGTGCTCTTAGCTTTGGAGAGGGCTGTTTTTACATGCATGTCCATGATGTCTCGGGCTATGCATTCTTCTGGGATGGACACGGGCCCTTTTGGCGGTGGGGGGGTAAAGTTTGCACTGAACTTGTCAGCCAGGATGTTGGCAATGTCAGTTGGTTCAGTGTATTTTTTTGCCATTTTGCACTAGCTCAGAGCATATCTGAGAGTTGCCACCTAAATGTTTGCCATAGCTAAAGAAGGCTTTGTGGTTATCTTTAGAGTCTTTGGAAATTTTTCTTTCGAAACTGGCCTTGGATGATTTTATGAGGTATTGTAGTTTCTTGCTAATATTGATCAATGATGCCTTTCCTTTTTGGGATTTTGCTCTATCATGTAGAAGTTTCCTCCTTCTGTTGTATAGCTTATTTATGGCCAGGGACCACCAGACTGGTTTCCTCTTTTTGGAGGAGAGAGTCTTGGTTTTACTTGGGATGGCTTGATCCATGCATCCCTGTAGATGCTCATAGAATGCACTTGTAAAGGATTCTGTGGTTTGGGTAGCATTATATTTTAGCAAGGGGGCTTTGAAACTTTCCACCTCAGTCTTGAGAAGTGTGAAGTTTGCTTTTGAAAAGTTTTTCACAGTGGTTTCCTTAAGTGGGGGTGGGGTCGTGATGTGGATGTCCAGTGTGATTAGTTTATGATCTGATCTCACCAATGAGGGGTTTACCTCTGGTGTGGATCACTGATCCCCCATGTTGGTAATGATCAGGTCCAGTATGTTGTCACCTCTAATGGGCACAGTGACCAGCTGTTCCAGGGCATTAGAGTTTATAAACTCTAGGAAGCGTTGGGCAAAAGGGGTTTATACTAGAGTAATTCTCCTAGTCAATGTTTGGGTAGTTGAAATCTCCCAATATCATGGTGTTTGTTAGGACCTTTATATTTTCCTGTATTCTCAGGAATGCTGAGCGGGGGTCCTGAGACAAGTTAGGTGATCTGTAGCAGGCTACGATCTGAAAAGCAGCTTTGCCCACTGTTAGTTGCACATGGATGGTCTCCGAGGCCTCGTGCTGTGCTACTAACCTGGAGGTGTGGGTATCCTTTATGAAAATGGATACACCCCCTCCTTTTGTATTTCGGTCCAGGTTCTGGGGCCGAAAGTTATGATATGAGTTGTAGCCTGGTAGTGCTGGGGTGCTCTCTGGAGCTTTGAACCAGGTTTCTGTTACTGCACAGATATCGATTTGCTCCATGCTAAGGAGTGCCTCAAGTGCGTGCATTCTGAGGTTTAGACTTCTGGCATTAAGTAGCATTACCCTCAGTTTTTGGTTTCTTGTGTTGTTTATGGAGGTGGGTTTGTCTTTTGAGCCTTGCCTAAAAAAGGCACTATGGGGTGGCAAGAGCCTTGGCCAGTATTCGAAAGCCTAAGGGCGACAGATGGAAGCTATCTCTGGTGATGCAGCATGGCTTGTTGAGCATGTCGTCCCAGGCTGACAGACACTGAATCCTCTTTGAATGACACCAATAGCTTAGCCAATTGTTAAAACTGATCATTTTGTCCTCGTACTGTGGCATCATTCTTGGTGAGGGCAGGATGCTACTCAGGGTCAGGGTCATACCGGCCTGGGTTACATGATCAGAGAGCTCCTCTATGTCTCTTTTCATGTAGTCCAGGGAGGTATGTCTCAGGTCGTTCACACCAGCATGTACAATGACAGAGTCATATTTGTACTTGTTTGGGAGCGACCTGAGTGCTTGTGTTATGTGGCGGATCCTGGCACCCGACAGGCAGCTCACAGTAACCTTCTCCTTGTTCAGTGTAGTGAGTAGGACGTCAGTGTGCCTGACTATGGAGTCACCTATTACTAGTGTATTGGGTGTGTTGTTGTGCCTTATGGGGTGTGGTTGCTTGGCACACTGGCTTTGTGAAGTATGTGATACAGGGTTTTTGTTTGAGGGTGGAGGTTGCTTGGATGTCTGCTTTGGAGGTCTCTGCTGCTTAGGCAGATTTTTATTTAGAGCCTCCGAGTATGTTTTTGAGTATTTATGTGTGTTGTTTGCTGGTGCATATATGACTGTTTTATATGAGACTGGAAATGTGGTGCAAGTGTTTCCCTTCTCCTCCTGACTGGCTGTTCCAGCCTTGGGTTGAGAGAGCTTGGCCTTCAGTTTGGCTGTATAGTTGCATCTCTCACATACATTTGTGTTTGTTGGAAGGAGGAGAGGGTTGTCTGTGTACATGAGGCAATTGTAACATTGCCTTAAGATTCCCAGATTCACCAGCTGGACTGGAGAGTATATCTGAAACTGCCCTTTGGACATGCCTGTATGGATAACTGAACTGTTTACTGATTTCCCAGTAGGGTTGATCTAGGGAGCCTTGAACTATTGTATAGTAAAGGGGGAGATGTTGTGTTAGCGTTTATTAGTGCTTACTGAGAGCTTGGAGCAAGTGCTGGGCTGTAAAAGGGAAGTTTGAGTGCTTAGTTTGAGAGTTTGATTAGTTCTAAGGAAAAAATTGAAGTGCAGACTTCGTGGAGCCTGGAATAGTTTAACCCTAGCTAACCGGTACTGTGTGGTGCACAAAACCGCACAAAACCGGGCAAATGCGGGTTTTAAGGCAGGGAGATGAAAGAGATAGGAATTAGCCCAAAACAGCCAATAAACAACAAGTTGCTGGGCTGTGACCACTCCTCCAGGGACAGATAGGCTGCTCAAAGCTCCCCACTCTCACTGGTGAACAGAGAAACTTCCTCCTATCCAAGTAAGGATATGGGCAGCACAGGAACTTATACCACAGTCCTGAATTCAGCAAAACCCGAAAACTGGACTAGATTAGCTTAGAAAAGGTGGGAAACAAGAAAATGTTTTTTTTTTTCTTTTTTGGCAGAGATACAAGGAAAATTCACAAAAACACTTTAACTGCTTATATCAGGCTATCACACTTTATTGTGTAGCCTACAACAGTTAAACGGCACAAAAAATGACTTTAAATGACTTATAATGTGCTAACAGCAAAAAAACAGTTTTTAGTATGCAGCAAGGAGTTTTTAAAGCTCAGAGTTGCTAGAAATCGCTTTTTTGGCGAGCCTAGCAGTTGCAGGTAGACAGTAGTATTTTATAGGTTCATAGATAGGTACTAGGCTATTGGCCCTAGGGCCTATATAAGCCTAGCCAAAAAAGTACCCTGGCTTTCACCACCCTAGAAAATTATTTTCCTATGCCCCTGTTGAGCAGAGCCACAGAAGTGATCCCCAGGATGAATTTCCTATCTCCCATCCAATCAAGATTTTCCTTGAAGAGTGCTAATGAGGAGCTTTGTTTGATATAGATAGTTAGTTTGTTCCAGAGTATGGGAAGTCTCTGGGACTGGAATCTATCCCTGCAGCATGTTCTGTTTATTGTGGTGACAAGGTTTAGGTCCCTAGAGCATGTAGTTTGGAGGGATTGGGATTTCTTTAAGTGGAGCATGTCCAACATTTCTGGGTTTGACATAGCTTTGTATGTTAGGCAGAGATCGCCTCTGAGTAGGTGATGTGCGACAGAGTAAAGCTGGAGTTTTTTGAGACGGTCTGTGTAGGGCATCTGTTTGAGGCTGGTAATCCTCTTTGTGAGATTTTTATGTGGCCTTTCTAGATGTTATAGATGTCTTGTAAGGTACACACCAAAAAGGGCGTTGTACTCTATAATGGGTCTAATGAGTGACGAGTAGAGGGGAACAATGACCTCTTTTTTCCTGGATGAGAAACCTTTTATGATGAGGTGTGCCATGTAGAAGGATTTCCTGACTACTGTGGCAATGTATTTTCAAAGGAGAAACTACGGTCCACCTGTGTCCCAAGGTCTTTTACCACACTTTCGATGTTAAGTAGACTACCGCCTATGTGGTAGTTCATGAGTACAGAGTTTTTACCAAAAGGGATGACAATGCACTTTTTGGCATTAAGCTTGAGACCATGGCTTTGACACCAGGTATCTGTCTCAGTGAGGCCCTTTTGTAGGATGTCCACATCATTAGGAGTTTTGATTATGGCTCCTAGTTTGCAGTCATCTGAGAACTTCATTAGCCAAAGACCTTCTGTGTTAGCCTGTACTTCTGATAAGTAGATACCAAACAGGAGAGGACCCAGGACTGAACCATGTGGTACTCCACTTGTCACTGGTCTGAAGTCGGATTTGGAGTCTGCTATTTTCACATTATGGGTTCTGTCAATGAGCTAGTTGGCAACCCATCTTGTGACATAGGGATTTATACCTGGTTTAGTGAGTTTATCTAAATTCCAGGGTGGGGGATGGTGTTGAAATCCTTGGTGAGATGTAGCTAGGCTGTGTGAACTACCTTACCCTCATCTATGGCTTTGGTGACAGCTTCAAAGAAGTCTGTCAGGTTTAGGAGACATGATCTGCCTTTTACAAACCTCAGCTGGGTGGGGTCCAGAGTTTGTAGATTACCAATGTCATTGTTTATAAGTTCCATGATGATATGTTCCATAGCCTTGCAGACCAGGCTCATCAGGCTAATGGGACGATAGTTCCTGGAGTCTGTGGTGGCTCCCACTTTGTGGAGTGGGATAACCATCGCTGTGCACCATTCAGTGGGCACAAAGCCTGAGGTGAGTCTATGATTGAACATGGTACTTAGGTGGAGTGCCAATTCATTCTGTAGTTCCTGTAGAATGCAGCCAAGGATGTTGTCAGGTCCCATGGATGCTGTGTTCTTGGCTTTGGAAAGTGTGCTTTTTACCTGTGCAGCCATGATTACAGGAACTTTGCATTCTTCCAGTATAGAGGTGGGCCCTTTAGTGGGTGAGAGGGGAGTAAAGTTAGCAGTGAACCTATCTTCCAGGATGCTGGCAATATCAGTTGGTTCTGTATATTTAGTGCCATTGTGCTGTAACTCAGAGCAGATCTGAGTGTTGCCATTGAGATTCTTGACATAGCTATAGAATGTTTTGTGGTTGCCTTTAGAATCTGTGGCAATTTTGTTTTTGTAATTAACTTTGGGGGATTTTATGAGGGATCTCAGCTTTTTACTGAGGCTGACCATGGTGTTCCTCCAATCATGGGATTTCACTCTTTTTTGCAACAGTTTCTTTCTTCTGTTGTAGAGTTTGTTTATGGCAGGGGACGACCAGATTGGCTTCCTTTTTTTGGAGGATAGCATCTTGATTCTGTTAGGGATTGCATGATCCATGCACTTGTGTAAGTGCTTATAAAGTGCATTTGTGTAGGATTCAGCAGTCTTACCTCTATTGTCCGTCTCCGTGGGTGTCATGAAGTTTGCCACTTCTGTCTTAAGAAGCGTGAAGTTGGCTTTGGAGAAATTTTTTATGGTGGTTTCCCTAATGGTAGGTGGGGTCAGGATATGGATGTCTAGGGTGATTAGCTTGTAGTCGGATCTGACCAACGAAGAATTGACCTCTGGTGTGGAACACCGGTTGCCCATGTTGGTAATGGCTAGGTCTAGGAAATTGCTGCCCCTGGTTGGGGTGTGGATAAGTTGATCCAAGTCATTGGAATTTCTGAATTCCAGAAAATTTTGAGCAAAAGAGTTGGTACATGAATAGTTTTCCTAGTTAATGGTGGGGTAATTGAAATTGCTCATTATTAGGGTGTTAGGTTGTACCCTAATATTTTCCAGTGTATCAAGAAATGAAGAGTGGGAATCCTGAGGCATGGTGGGGGATCTGTAGCAAGCTACAATTTGGATTGCAGTCTTGCCCAGAGTTAGTTGCACTTGGATAATCTGGGATCCATTATGCTGAGCAACTAGCCTGGAAGTGTGGATATCCTTAATGAATATGGACACGCCTCTGCCTTTAGTGTTTTAGTCCAGGTTAGGTGGCTGAAAGATGTGGTATGAATTATAGCCTGGTAATGCAAGGGTGCTCTCTGGAGCCTTGAACCAGGTCTCTGTCACTGCACAGATGTCGATGTTCTCCATTTTAAGGAGTTCCTCGAGTGAGTGCATTTTGAGGTTTAGACTTCTAGCATTGAGTAGCATTACCCTCAGATTTTGCTTGCTTGTACCTGTTATGGTGGTAAGTTTGTCATTTGAACATTGCTTAAAAAAGGCACTATAGGGGTGGCAAGAGCCTTAGCCAGTATCCGGAATCCCAAAGGTGACAGGGGCAGGCCATCTCTGGCAAAGCATCGTGGTCTGTCGTTCATATCATCCCAGGCAGACAGATACTGTTTCCCCTTAGAATTACACCAGTTGCTTAGACAATTGCTGAAGTCAATCATTTTGTCCTTGTACTGTGGTATCATTCTGGGTGATGGCAGGATGCTACGCAGGGCTAGGGTCATACCTGCCTGGGATACAAGATCGGACAGCTCCTTCATGTCTCTTTTCATGTAGTCCAGGGAGGTACGTCTCAGGTCATTCACACCAACATGGACAATGACAGAGTCATATTTGTACTTGTGGAGTGACCTGAGTGCATGCATTATGTGGCGGATCCTGGCACCAGACAGGCAGCTGACAGTAACTTTCTCCTTGTTTAGCCTGGTGAGTGGAACATCAGTGTGCCTGACTATAGAGTCACCTATGACTAGAGCGTTGGGTACATTGTTATGCCTTATGGGCTGTGGTTGAGTGGCACACTGAGTTTGTGGGCTATGTGTCATTTGGGTTGTATTGGGGGGGGGTGGAAGTTGCTTGCGTTTCTGCTTTGGAGTTATTTATTTATTTATTGATTGACATTTGATTACCAGGAAAGTCTGAATGGGTAGTAGCCCATTTTCAGCAGAGGCCAGGGGGAGAAAAGTTTCAACTTATTACAAGACATTTTAAGAATAATAATTTTACAATCTTCAAAAACAAAAGAAAAATATCTGCAATTTAAATAATTATAACACATTAGTGATAATATAAAAACGTTGGTTAAGAATCCATACAAGTCATATGACAATGATTTAATATTTATAGAAATGTTAGACAGTTTGTAGAGAAATTAAAGGTAAATTAGTCTAATACAAACAGAAATTCCAAGATCAAGTGAGGGAAAAACAGGCTTTTGGTATATTTACAGAGAAAGTCAGGGAAGAGAATTTTATAGAAGTAAGGAATTAAATGAAGAAGGGAGAATAAGGCTGTATAAGAAATGAAAAGGTACTATTTCACATATAGGGATATAGTTTAGCCTGGTTTTGAGCAAGAAAAATGCCAGATTTTAGCTAGAACGTCTTTCGTAGTGGTTTTGAAAGATGGGGGGGGAGGGTATTGACCTGATGATACAAGTAAGGATTTTCAGGCCTTAGCAACCTTACATGAGTATAGACAATGCACAGCAGATTTGATAGGTTTGTAGACAAACCAAAGTTTTCACTCTAAAGAAATTTAAATTGTACTCTTACACTATATCCCTAAAGGATTGCATGGAGTGTTTCCTCAGGAATAAAATTTTTCATAGTGGAAGATGTGATACCTTGGATGCTGATGAAACATTATTGATAATAATTCTAATAATCTTTGAAATCTTCAGAATCTATATAATTCTAGAGTTTTATATGACTATTTCCAATTTACAGAATCAAATGCTCTTTCAATATCTAAGCTAATTAAGTCTAGTTCCTTATAATTCCTTATAAACAGTGATTACTCTTTTGAAATTATCATACATTTTATCTATTAACTAAAAAGCCAGTCTGGTCTTTATTAATAAAATTATCTATAATACATTTATAATCTAGAGGTTAGAATTGATATAACTACTCTGTAGTATATATTAAGAAAAGAGACAGGTGTTTATGCCGCTCTTCTAAATATATACTTCCTTGAATCTATTCACAAACTCACCTACAATGGTGAGAGCAATAAACACACACCCCCACTCCATATTTCACCAATACTCCCTCTTTCACACTCAATCCCATCCCGACATCTTACATCAAATCTGTATTGCTTAAGCTAAAGCTATGTTCCCCCTCTTCTAACAAACTTCACCCCCTCTTTTTTAAACTAGCCACTCACTGAATAGTCTACCCTGTCTTTATCCTGATCAATAGATCTATTCAAGAATCTACCATCCCAGATATATGAAAATCATTCTTGATCACTCCATTGCACAAGGGAGGCAACAGCAATGAACCATCCAACTACAGACCTATTGCTATCCTCTCTCCACAAACTCCTTGAAAACTCCATTCACAGCTCATTAAATACCTTCTAGATAATAGCCTCCTAACCCCTAAGTAACATGACTTCAGACTCCATCATAATACATATACTGCTTACTGTCCTTTCCTCAAACTGTTGCCAAGGCCATGGACAAGAATGTACTGTTTTTTTTTTTGCCTCTTTCTTGACCGTTCTAAAGTATTCAATATCGTATCACACTCCACACTTCTCAATAAACTATCACAACTCTTCTCCCTGTACTATTAAATGGTTCACAAGTTACCTCAGTAATAGACAACAGTCAGTAAGATGGCAGGCTACCTGCTCCCCTTACTTACCAATCTAAACTGGGGTGCCTCAAGGCTCGATTCTTGGCCCTTTGCTCATTAATATTTTCACAAACCAGCTGCATACTCCCTGTACAGTATCCTCCCTGATACAATATGCAGACAACTCTATCCTTATTACCTGTTCTGACAGTTTCTCTAACCTCCTCTCTACTACTCAACATAGTTTCCTATCTGTAGAAAAATGGCTAACCAGCAACCAACTAATTCTAAATCCCCAAAAAATAAAGCTACTACTCTTTTTTCCAAAAACCCTCTCTAACCACAAATCAGCCTTCACTATTTCTTCTCAAAACAATACCATCATACAACCTGACCCACATACTAAACTTCTTGGTGTTATTATTGATGACCAATTAAAATGTGATTCCCATATTCAGCACTGCATCAAAGACCAATCAAAAATTCAGCCTACTCTACAGACATAACAAATACCTAGTCCCTGACTCTAGGCAGAAACTAGCTCAGGCCTGCCTCCTTCTGTGTCTACTTTATGCCTCCCCCATCTTTTCACATCTACAATCTACCCTTTTGGCTAAACTCTGTCAATCATACTATAGTGTTTCAAGATTTGCTAGTAACCAACCCTACCGATCCCATCACAGACATGCACTAAAACAACTCCAGTGGCTTGACTTCCCCCAGTAAAAGACTCATACTCTGCTCTCAAAACCCCTTTACTGTCATGCTCTATCCTTGCTAATATCATATTACACCCCTCCCAGAACTCTTCACAGCTCAGACCAGCTCCTTCTGGACACCTATAAACCAAACAAAAATATTGGTAAACTTCTTTACAAATATAGTATTTCCCATGTATGGAACAAACTCCCCCTTAACATCCGAATCCTTTCTAACGTAAATCTCTTTAAATACAAACTTAAAACATTTCTCCTAAATGACAACACTTGTCACTGCAATGATCTCACTTAAATCCCACCTTACCACCTTACTGCCTCTCACACTTTTAACACCCATCCAATGCAAGGGTCTCATTCACATCTCTTTCTCTTTTCGTTGATTAAAAACTTTTTTTGTTAATTAAAATAGATCTAACTTTTGTACTGCATGCTATGCACATTATTGTAATGTTTGTGTAAACATCATTCTCGGGTCTTTTGTAAATTTCTGATGTTCTCATGTAAAGCACGTTATGGTATTGTTTGGATACAACTTCATTAGGAGATGCTTTTCTTTATGTAACTTTGTCATAACTGTCTGGAGCTTTTCTCCTCAGGTCTCCACCAAAAATGGGCCACTGGCTCAGCTGGATTAACCTGGTTAACAAATGACAAATAAATAAATAAATAAATACATATTTAATTTTTTTTCTTTTCACTGTCTATTAATAGGTGTGGTCAGTGAAATTTTCCATGAAGAAGGGATCATATTTGAATTTTGAATCAACCAAAATACTTTACTGATCAGAGTGAGAACGTTAAGAGAAAAATAGTTGAGTCTGTGATTTCATTTGTTGAAATTGACTTAATAATCAATGTCAACTGATGTTCATTGGGCTTAGCATTTATATTCTTTACCTGGTATTCCTCTAATGTGCTATTATCAATATATCATTTATTTCCGCTTTAAACCAGCATACAATTCTTTAAATATCGATAAGGTTTCATCAACATCCAAGGTGTCTTTGTTTGAGAATTATGTATATTTTTAATCTGTCTTCCCCCATGAATAATTCATTTCTGACTGACACTCTATGAGATCCTTTAGGGGCATATTATAAATATCCAATTTAAATTTGTCTAGAGCATTTTCAGTTTATGGATCAGAGTATCTTAATATTGTTCTGTTAATTTCTTAATAGTATTGTTATTTTCAAAGTTTGTTGTATTCATTTACCTTTTACAAATCTTCCTGTATTGTTAGTATGTCAATATCACATTCCTCATTTTTATGACATCATCGACCTCATCATTCCACTTATGTGAATTTTAAAGGAAACTAATAATATGACATCATTAGCAGCTCCATTACTATTAATACCATATATGGTTTATTATTTAAGATATGCTGTAAGGTATTGTTCACCTAGTGAAGAACTCCGTTTCTTTTTCAAAAGCATTTCTAACACTACAGCTAGGGGTATACTGCTCTGTTCACCCTCGCTGTACTTGGGCTCACTCTACTCTCCTACCCTACTCCTAATTTCCACCCAACCCCACTACCCATAAATTTATACTCGACAAGCCAAACCCTAGTGTAAACTAGCCAATCAAGGGTTGGGAGGGTGGCCTAATGGTTAAGGTGTTTGCCTTACAAACACAAGGTGCAGGGTTTGAGTCTCACAAGGGATAATTGGCTAGGCTTAAAATGGCTCACAAGAGCAATTAGCTTAGTACTAATCTATGAACCTCTATCTATGAACCTAAGATAGCTCCCCATACCTCTCCGTTGTATAACCACTCCACCAACATAGGTTAACTCTTTCTCGACTAATATTTAGCAACTCTAAATAATATTATAGTCATAAGTCTCCACTTAAATCAACCTGCTTACGACCTCCCTCTTTCCTTTATACCCTCATAACCTATCCACAGCACCCCCTTATACTATTCACTCTGTCTTCCATACTGCTCATTCATAACACACTATGTTAATCTTTCACTGCACTACTTCCCAACTCTAATTATCTTAACACAACTAACCTCCTACCATTATGAGCTACCTTATGCATTCCCAAATCCCCATTCCCCTACCAATCACAATCCAAACCCTTCATACTTAAGATATCCCCAGTTATATACGACTGCTCACATACAGATCTTGCTCCATTTATAGTACTCCCTCAGCAATCCCACTCATATATATCCATAAAATATGACAAATTTATATCCAAGTACCTAAAACCAATCCTTCACATAGCATCTCAACTTATTGTTAGTGGCAAAATGTATCCTAATCCTAGCCCTAAATACAACATAAACATTCCCACCAACCATCAGCAGAATCCACTAAACCTCCCCAGAAAAGGATCTGACTTACTAATACTTAATATAAACCTAAGAAGCATTCCCAACAAAATACAAGAATTGCATGCCTCCCTTTTACTTTATCCTCTAGTTATAGTTCTAATCACTGAGACTTGACTTAAAACAGAAATCAGTAACAATGAAATACTCCCCCTGGGTACAACACAGACAGGATAAAACAAAAACTAAAAGAGGTGGAGGTATTACTCTGCTATTGAAAAATAGCCTCACACTTGAAATTATGGACCAATCCCCTTTTGGTTTCAACAATGCAGAGATCTTATTCACCAGGCTAAAAATCAGCTCAAACAAAAACCTACATATAATCAGAGCCTACACCCCCCAGCAATAATATTAATACACTAGAATCTATCCTACATTGGACAGAAAGTACCCTCCCCCAGGAGATTATCGCACTGGGAGACTTTAATATCAGTTGGTCCTCCTGTAACTCATCACAGCCTACTAAAAATGTCAACCTCTCTCGCTTCACTCAAATAATTCAAACTAAACTAGAAGAGATAAAGCATAAAAAAGGTGTCCATCCTTGACTGGTTACTCACCAACCAACCTGAGCTATCATATCACACTGGCTGCCTCCCAGATTCTCTTAGTGATCAGCTCTCCACCTTTGTTTTCTGACACCAAATAAATCCAAAAAAAGTCACCTCTTTCCAACAAATTCGCTATACAAAAAACTTCAACTCATAGGACTTTATCTCCACACTCAAGTTTTGTGTTTGGAAACCACTTAAATCCCTCCCCCTAGATAATATTGTAGAACATTTCAATATTACTTTCCTAAATATCCTAAATAAATTAACCCCCACTAGAACTATTAGAATAAAGTCTAACTATGCCCCTTAGCTTACCAAAGAGACAAGATCACTTCTAAAGCAATAAGATGGAGCCTGGAAAACATGTCTACATAACAAAATGACAGCAAATCAACAAAAATAAGTTGATCTAAGAAATAAAACCAAAAAGCAAATCAGACTTGACCAACAAAACCCACTATACTGACATTCAATCAAAGCACAGAAATTACTCACAAAAGCTCTGGTCTGCTATTGATGAAATTCTACAACTACAACCAGGCAAAAGTGGCCCACCCACCCCATCCACCAATAACTACTGACAGCTTTGCTACTCAGTTTAACAAATACTTTACCAAATATATTCTAACAAAAACTGCCTAAATAAACTCAAACCCACAACCCTTGCAGCAGATAAACTACCTACCAAATTTCTCAAAAATAGGAACTAAAGCCACTTCATACCCAGTCTCTATACTAATCAGTAAGTCCATTTATGAACATCATATTCCAGCCTTCTGGAAAATATCTCATATAATTCCTCTATATAAGGGAGGGGATTCTATAGAACTATCAAACTACCATCCTATTGCTATTTTGTCACCTTTATAAACAATCCTTGAAAGATGCATGGATTCACAAATTCTACACTATTTCTTAGATAACAAACTTCTAGCAAACACTAATCATGGTTTCCACCCTTATCACAGTACCACCACAGCCCTTATCAGCTGTACTAATACAATTAATCAACACTGTAATGATGATATCCTTGTTTCATCTATCTTTCTGGATCTCTCTAAGCATTCGATACTGTTTCACATATTAAACTGTTTACCAACCTTCTGAACTTATTCTAAGCTACTCCACTCTTGCATGTTTCAGGATTATATACGAGGTCACAGTCAGGCAGTAAAATGGCAAAATAACCTATCACCCTTTTGCCTGCTACTGTAGGTGTCCCACAAGGGTCTATACCAGGTTCACTCCTGTTTACCATATTTACCAATAACGTTCATACTGCCACCCTCCATGACACCTTAGTCCATTACGCAGACAATTCTACCCTTAGCTGTTCACAACACTACAGCAGCTTCAAAAAAATTACACAGGAATCCTTTACTGCAGTAGAATCCTGATGATCCAATGTATAACTCATACTTAGCCCTAAAAAAACTAAGTTGATGCTATTTCATCTCACAGAAGCCATTGATCCCACTCCTCCATTCATAATCGCTTCAAATAACAATGCCCACATTACACTAGTCACCCAAACCAAACTTCCAGGTTTTATTATCAATTGGTCTTCCATTCAGTCTCTCACTAACCTGCTTAATATCAACCTTTATAAATTCTCACAGCTAATTAACTCCATTACCCGGCCCTCAAAAACAATTTCCAATGGTAGCATTCTAGACTGGATTTTAGTCTCTCACCCTCATTATTTCTCTGATAGTGGTATACTTCCAGACCCCCTTAGTGATCACCTTCCCACCTTCACATATCGACTCCCTACACCTTTACAGAGAACACATAATTATATCACTACCAGCAACCAAAAAAACTTTAACCCAATACCTTTCACTGACTCCCTAAAAGTAGTCAACTGGAACACTCTAAAAACTCTACCTCTAGATAATGCTGTGGCCCACTTCAACTCAACCTTCTTAAACCTTCTAGACTACCATGCTTCTCGAAGATCTAAAAGAATAAAACTAAAATCCACCCCCTGGCTAACCAAAAGCACACTAACAGCCATGCGACACAGAGATAAAGTCTGGGCGTTCTATCAGAAAAATAGGTCTCCCCTCACCTATAATGAATACAAAACATTTAGAAACAAAGTAAAAAAACTTATTATCACTGATCGACAAAATTACTTCTCCATACTTCAAAATAATAATAAAACAAACCCTCAGAAATTCTGGAAAGAAATCTCTACCCTTATCAATCCCGGCAAAACAGTCAACCCCAGCCCAAACCCCAATGCTCCGGATATAGACTTGGCTACACAATGTAACTCTTTTTTATTAATTCTATTTCCAAACTAACCTCTTCATTCTCTAACATCACCACACCCTCCACTTCACCCCCATCCTCCTCTACTGACACTCTTCCCTCCACTCCCACCACCACTCTCACTTCCTCTCCATTATCACCACCCTCTAATACCCTCTCTCCCCTTTCCTCACCTTTCTCACTAAAACCTATACCCACATCTACCATAAAAAAACTCCTTCAGAAACTGAAGCCATGCTCTAATGCCCCAGACAATATTCCTTCATACTTTCTTAGCATAGCTGCAGAAGTCATTGCCTACCCCATTAGTATTCTAATCAACCGCTCTATCCAAGAAAGCACAGTACCCCAAATTTGGAAAAATGCTTTTATCATACCTTTACATAAAGGTGGCAATAATAACAATACTACAAACTTCTGTCCCATCGCTATCCTGTCTCCCATCTCTAAACTCCTAGAAAAGTGTATCCATCTACAACTCCTACCTTATCTCTTAGACAATCACCTGCTAACTCCAACTCAGCATGGTTTTAGACCTGGCCATAGCACTATGACAGCCCTCCTCTCCTTTTTAGAAACTAGAAATAAAGCCCGGGACTCAGGTCATATTGTTTCTACCCTCCTACTTGACCTCTCAAAAGCCTTTGACACTATCTCTCACAAACTACTTCTAACTAAACTCTCTCAGCTTAACCTATCTCCTTCCTCACTGAACTGGTTCTCTAGTTACTTATCTAATAGATATCAAGCAGTAAAATGGAAAAAAGCCACCTCCTCATTCCTTAATACCCCAACTGGAGTTCCCCAAGGTTCCATACTGGGTCCTCTCCTATTTAATATATTCATAAATGACTTCCACAATTCTATCCCTTTCTCTAATATCATCCAATATGCAGATGATTCAACTATTATCTGCTCTGCCACATCCATCCCAGTACTCCAAAAGCTCACACAAGATGCATTCTCAATCACTGAACAATGGATGAAAGAAAACCACCTAGCACTCAATGCCTCTAAAACCAAATTAATGGTATTTACTCCCTCTAAACTTATCTCTATCAATACAAACACTTTTTCAATCACTAGCCATAACAACACATCCTTGGAATTGGTGCCAGAGGCTAAGTTACTTGGGGATCAAATTGATAGTCAGCTTAAATTCAACTCCCACATTCAGCTAAATATCAAAAAAACTCATCAAAAACTAGGTATGCTCTACCGACAAAATCGTTACCTTACACCCTCCACTAAAATCACTCTCTCCACCTCATTCCTTGTCCCTTCTCTTCTCTATGGAGCCCCACTCCTAACTAACCTACAATCCTCCCTTAAAACACAACTTTCCTCTTGCAACAACAAAATCGCCAAGTTCGCTACCAGCCATAAGGCATCTACCCATCACCGATCTTCTCTCCACAAACTAAAATGGCTAGAACTATCCAACCAACGCACCTATTTCCAACTTACTCTTGCACACAAGCTCATTTTCAAACCCTTCCTCTGTCCATCCCTTTCCTCTGCCTTTAAAACGCACCTTCCCAACAGAGTACTCAGATCTAATAACCTAAACCTAATAGAATTGTACAAACCAACTTGTCCCCAGGTAAAAATCTCCTATCCTATGGTCTAGCACGTCTCTGGAACTCCCTACCTCCATCCATTCGTACCACTTTCAACCACTTTATATTCAAAAAATCTCTTCAGTCTCATCTACTATCCCAGTGGGAATGCTCCTGCACCCTCCCTATCCCAGTGGGAATGTGCCTGCTCCCTCCCTATCCCAGTGGGAATGCTCCTGCACCCTCCCGATCCCAGTGGGAATGCTCCTGCACCCATCCATCATATCTACTATCCCAGTGGGAATGCTCTTGCACCCATCCATCATATCTACTAACCCAATGGGAGTGCTCCTGCACCCATCCATCATATCTACTATCCCAGTGGGAATGCTCCTGCACCCATCCATCATATCTACTATCCCAGTGGGAATGCTCCTGCACCCATCCATCATATCTACTAACCCAGTGGGAATGCTCCTGCACCCATCCATCATATCTACTATCCCAGTGGGAATGCTCCTGCACCCATCCATCATATCTACTATCCCAGTGGGAATGCTCCTGCACCCTCCCTATCCCAGTGGGAATGCTCCTGCACCCATCCATCATATCTGCTATCCCAGTGGGAATGCTCCTGCACCCTCCCTATCCCATTGGGAATGCTCCTGCACCCATCCATCATATCTACTATCCCAGTGGGAATGCTCCTGCACACATCCATCATATCTACTATCCCAGTGGGAATGCTCCTGCACCCTCCCTATCCCAGTGGGAATGCTCCTGCACCCATCCATCATATCTACTATCCCAGTGGGAATGCTCCTGCACCCTCCCTATCCCAGTGGGAATGCTCCTGCACCCATCCGTCATATCTACTATCCCAGTGGGAATGCTCCTGCACCCATCCGTCATATCTACTATCCCAGTGGGAATGCTCCTGCACCCTCTCTATCCCAGTGGGAATGCTCCTGCACGCTCCCTATCCCAGTGGGAATGCTCCTGCACCCATCCATCATAATCTACTATCCCAGTGGGAATGCTCCTGCACCCATCCATCTTATCTACTATCCCAGTGGGAATGCTCCTGCACCCTCCCTATCCCAGTGGGAATGCTCCTGCACCCATCCATCATATCTACTATCCCAGTGGGAATGCTCCTGCACCCTCCCTATCCCAGTGGGAATGCTCCTGCACCCATTCGTCATAACCTACACTGGCTTTCTCTTTCCCTCTCCTTTCTAGAAACTTCCTTGTTTCTGCCTCTCCTAACTCACACATTCTCCCTTGTACTTACTAAGCTAATTATAACAAATGTATTATTTTGTTTCCTATTCGCTAGCTTCCTAATATATAATGGCTTCTCAGTTTTTGTATTAAAATGTTTCCTTTTCTAGTCTATATCATCTGTAATGTTCGTCACCAGTATGTACTACCTGAAATGTTATGCTCTAAACTGTATAATTTGTAAATATTATAATCTGATCTAAAACCTATTGTAACCTTGTTTCTGGAGCTTCATCTCCAGGAGTATCATCTGTAATGTTTGTCTCCAGTATGTACTACCTGAAATGTTATGCTCTAAACTGTATAATTTGTAAATATTGTATCTGATCTAAAACCTATTGTAACCTTGTTTCTGGAGCTTTTCTCCCCAGGACTCCACTGAAAACGGGTTCATCTTGGCCCAATGGACTATCCTGGTAAACCAACTGCAAATAAAATAAAATAAAAAAATAAATATTATACATCAAAACATGAAGTTTGACTGACACATTGCTCAGTCAATAAAAAAGTTCATAAAAACTCAGAACCCTATACAGGTATAAAAATTCCTTACCAATAATACCAAGACCATGATAGCAATAACCCACCTAGTGTCCACTGTTCTATATGCAAACCCCATATTCACTAACCTTAACAAATCAGACTTAACCAAACTAAGCACCTGTTACAACAAAACAGCAAAATTCACAACAGATTCAGTTTATCAGTCTCATCACTGCCAGACCCTTAAACAACTATCATGGCTACAACTACCCAATCTGCTCACCCTTAACCAAGTTGCAATGGCCCATGAGATACTTTTCCACCCTGAAATAACACCAGCCTTACAATACCTATTAAATCACTATTCAAACAAACGTTTACTAAGATCCAGCAATGCATCTCTAATTAACATCACCAGAAGGAAGAACAGTGCTGGTGACTCCCTGTATTCCATGCCCCTTAGCATAAGGTCAACAGCCAACAAAATTTCCTTTAAAAACCTTCTCAAATTCCACTTACGCAGTTCATGGATATGTACATGCTCTGACCAGGGCTAAAGCAACTACTCTGACCCAGGCTAAGCAAACTAATGCAATATTTCTCTATCGTTGTGACTCACCCTATTCTCCAACTGCTTTTCAAGTTTTTTTCATTTAGAAGTCCAGACTAGCCTAATCTAGTCTTCTTGCTTAATTGTTTTCCACTATATTTGTGTTATCTGTTTAAGCACACATCCCTTCTCTGTTTTTCTTTCATGAAATGGCATTCCTGCTACATACATATGCCGATCTTTTTATATTGTATTATGTTGAGAAGTTATTTGATATGACAATTGTTTTTGATTGTGTTAAGCTGTGCTTTCAGTCTACAAAGTGTGTGACTTCATATTGTCTTTAGTCATATCCTAATGGTCTTTCACTGTCTGGTCTTGTACTGTCTTAAGTTGAGCTCTTTTCCAGAACACTGTTATATATATATTGATGTCTTACCTTCGTTGCAGTTATACTGGAGTGTTGCTCCCTGGACCTCCACTGAAAATGGACAATCTGAACAGTCAGGTTTTCAAGGTCAACAAATGTAAAATAAAATAAATAAATATATTTTACACCATCCTTCTTGGGCATATTTTTAGTATTTACTTAAAACAATGATACTTAATTGCATCCATTAAAATTGCCATGCAAATGACATTGTGGTATGATACAGGGGGGATAGGTGGGGTTTTATTTGTTAAGTCTATGTTAACACAAATTAGATAAAAGCAAGATTAGATTCCTTATATATAGGAATAGTGTGGAAAGAAAAATGGGTTATTAATAACTTTATCAACTCTATCTTTGAGATTATTTTTAATAATCATTTGTTTAATTTATAATTCAATTAAAATCTCCAACTAACATAAGAGTGCATTTTCAGTTACTTTATAAAGTTTCCAGGTGCCCCTTGCTATGTTTGCTCCAATATGCAGAATCCTGGCAAAGTTTGCTAGGATGTAAAGTGTCTTTCTGTATTCAGTTAAGTACCATAGACAATATCCTTTTAAGATCATTAATCTTATTAATAAAGTTAGGAATAATCTGAGATCTTTTGCATAGCATAACTGTGCCTCTTCCTTTTTCTTCAAAAGAAAAATAAATTCAAAGGTTAACCTTCTCTATTAGATGAGTTTCTTACATGAATATGATGCCACTATTTTTTTATTTTTAAACATTTTATAAATGATCTTTTTGCCATTATTTAAGCCGTTATCCTTTATAGATATTACTTTGAGCATATTCTTATCTTCTACTGATGTTAATGATTTCCTTATATTGAGGGACAATATCTTTATGTGCTGACCTAACAGAGTTATAAATATTACTTCTTGCTTTCCTTTAATAATTTATTATTACTTCTCCCTTTCTAAAATATAACAAAGATATTCTACATTTTTTATTTAATAAACATGTAGCAAGACTTAATGCCCTACTTAACTAGATACCTAGACAGACTACCTAGCATTACCAATTTCCTTTAAGATTCTTTTATATATCACCTGTTTCATTTATGGCAACCTGTTGGTTAGAGGATGTGATAATGTCCCTTTCTTTATGAAACTCTTTTAGTAAGAAGACACATCAGTATATAGTTGCACATTAGTAAATGAAATTCATCAAAGCAGTCTTAATACATCAAGGTGGATAGTATTTGTGTGTATCTCTATTAATAAAACTAAAACATATTTCAACAAGAGAATATGATATGACTAAGCAATTATCAAAAAAGACTCAATAAACAACTTAAGCTAGGAACAGTAATAGGATACATTTTGATACATTAATTTGTGATACTGTCCCACCATCTTTAAATCATTTTTTTATTATTTATTTCAAAATCAGCACTGATATGTTTCTTTTTAAGAATTACTGTCACATCTAACAAAGTTTTAAAAAACATACTAAACTTTGAAATGAACAGTTCCTGTAGGATTCCCTTAAACACTTGTTCAAAAATTTGAATTGGAATTTTGTTAAGAAAAGTATAATTATGTTGTTTATTATTTATTCTTTATGTTAGTAGACCAAAAAGACAAACAAAGGGCTGGTCATGGATCTAAGAATATGCTTCAAGAAACCAAAGGCTACATTGCACTGCATAGTCTTCTGTTTAAAACATAAACACATTACAGATTACAGATAATGGAGGTCAAAGTAATTAATAAACCTAGTTATGGTGCAAGACTTTACTGCTAAAATGTCAACTGAATTTGCCATCAAAAAACTTAATCCTCAAGGCACATGTACTATTTGGTCTCATTAAGTGCTGCAATTTGAATGATCAATACTGGTTTGCTCTAGGGAGAAATGTGGCAGTTGTTGGGAAATATTAAAGCAATACCACCACCTTTACTCTCTCTATGGTCAGTACAGATGATATTATAGCTGGGAGGTATAATATTTTAGTTGTTTACATTAGGTTTAAGTCAAGTTTCAGTTACAGTAAGAATATGAGGTTTATGTTCAGCAATTTTATTTTTTATGCTTCTAACATTTATGGCATCAAAAATGTGATTATTAGGGTTGGAGGTTGACCTTCGTAGGGTTAGAGTGGTATTTAGAACAGAATTTTCTTGATGTTCATTGTGATAGGTGAGGTCAGGATTAGGGTGAATATCTCCTCCTAAAAAGATTTAATGTATTTGGGAATTATTGGTACTTGTTTTTGGAGAGTGTTTTTCCACCTGATTTTGTTTTAGTTTGAGTTGAAATGGAGTTAATCTGTCTATATTTGCAGTAAAGTTGTGGAACATCCTTAAATAGGTTTGGTGTGATGTGTGGATAGTGTAGGGAAGAAACATAAATGGGTGGTTGGGACAGAGTTCGAGAGGTGTTGAGCACTGTTATAGGGTCGTGCTCGAATAAACGTTGGCCGAGTAGCAGGAGAAGATTAGAGGATAACCTGAATAGTAATAAGATTACGTAAAAGGATCTGTATGTAATAGCTGGCAGGTAGTGGGGAAGCAGGGATCAAGAAGGAAAAACAAGTAGCTGCACAGAAGGATACTTAATGGTCATGGAGTCTGAAAGCTGCTAGAGTGTAGGTAGGAAGGAGGTATTTTCTATGAATAAAGAGAGTTAGATAGTCCTTATATTATCTCTGGAATGCAAAGAATGGAGGGTTAAAAGGTTAGAGATTAAGACTGTAAGTAAAATGGGAAGAAGTGAGGGTTTAGTTGGGAAAACCAGAAGATACAATGACAATAGATGGGTACTGTTAGGGAGAGGCGTAACTATGAATGTATATAGAGCAAAGCACTACAGGAAGGAGAAATGTAGTTATAATTGGTGGTAAAAGATAAACTAGAAGTTGGGAGTTAGGTAAAAAGAAACAGGGGTGTTTGCATGATAGTAGTAAGGTTATTTGGGAGGGTTATGGAATAGGAATCACAAGTATAATGTGGGTGTAGGAACTTCAGGGTAGGGAAGGTGAGCAAAGCACCGCTGAGTGTAGCGGACTTCCACCCTCATGTCACAGTATTACAGAGAGTAATCAGTTTAAAGGCAATAGGGAGCAATTAGCAGAGAGGCATCCAGTAGAACAGGTTTTCTTTCATTTCCTGGATGCAGAAACATGTTAGCCAGAAAGACTAAGTAACTGTTAATTAAGAAATATGACAAAAAGGGCTATACTATCTGACAAAAAGAACTACTATAGCAAGCTTCAACAAACTCACCAAAAGCAACCTCAGAAATTCTGGGCAAGCATCAATAGTCTCCTTAAACCTGGTCACTGTAGTACACCATCTCCTCATCATGCTGACCAAAACACCCCACTCCAAACTGCAAATAATTTCAACACCTACTTTACAGAGACCATCCAGTCCTTGGCTAGCCAGCTTTCTTCTGATAATATGAACCAAACTTCCCATAGTTCTATAACCCTACCAACTTTCACATTCCACCCCATCTCTACTAACTCTATCTATAAAATCCTCATAAAGCTTAAACCTTCTTCCCCCTCAGCAGACCAACTACCTGCTGAGTATCTGCAAATAGCAGCAAATTCCATTGCCTTTCCCATATCCATCCTACTAAATGGAACCATTAATGAAGGTATCATCCCAGATATTTGGAAGGTCTCCCATATCATTCCACTTCATAAAGGTGGAAAATCCACTGACTATTCTAACTACAGACCAATAGCTCTTCTTTCACCCTTAGCTAAAGTCATGGAAAAATGTATTCACCATCAGTTACTTAACCACTTAATGAAACACAATATTTTGGCTACTTGCCAACATGGCTTTAGGCCATTTCACAGCACCACCACCGCCCTTCTATCCTTCACTGATACCATCAATAAAAACCGTAATAACAGCACCCTCTCTTCTGCTCTCTTCATCGACTTGTCAAAGGCTTTTGATATGGTCAACCATCCCCTACTGATAAATACCCTTGAACTTCTGGCTCTCGACCCCCCAGCTATTCAATGGTTCAAATCTTACCTTAACAATAGGCAACAAGCAGTTGTCTGGCAAAATAAACTATCATCCCTTCTACCAGTCTCCATAGGAGTCCCCCAGGGCTCAATTCTAGGACCTCTTCTGTTTTCTCTCTTTATCAGCGACCTTCACATTGCAGTCCCTGAGGCCACCTGTATTCAATATGCCGACGATTCAACACTTATATGCTCCGCTAACTCCACCTCAGACCTCCACTACATAACCCAAAGGGTATTTAAAATGGTTGAAGAATGGTTCCTAAAACGTTGCCTACTTCTCAATGCCAAAAAAACCAAGCTGCTACTATTTCCACCTACCAATAGGTCCCCACCTATTGATCTCTCTATTGTATCTAGCAAAGGCACCCTGATAACACCTGAACAATCTACCAAACTGCTAGGAGTGACTATCGACAACAACCTCTCCTATGATATTCACATTAACAACACCATACAAGCAGTGAACAGAAAAATTGGTTCCTTATACAGAATCAAACTTTTCCTTACTCCTCAAGCCAGAACCACCATTGCCCACTCTCACTTAATCTCTACACTTCTCTATGCTTCATCTATTTATACTAATTTAAAAGAACTAACCTCCAAAAGATTTCTCATGCCTATAACAATATCGCCAGGTTTGCTACCAGCAACCCATACAAGACACACCATTGTCTTAATCTTAAGCAACTCAACTGGCTTGAATTACCTAACTTACTAACATTTTCCCAACTCATCATTGCTCATAAAATCTTTTATCAACCTAAAAATACTCCAATTCTCACTAACCTTATCACCCCATACACAAATCTAACTTCACTTCGTTCCTCTACTAGATTACTTGTCTGTACTATGAAGTCTAATAACTTGTCAGGTGATAGCATTTTCTCAAACACTGTTGGTAAACACTGGAACCTCCTACCAACAGACCTAACTCAAATACCATCCCTTTCTCCCTTTAAACTAAGACTCAAACTTCACCTAAAATCTCACTGGATATGCCCCTGCACAAACCCTGACTAACTGCTTCCTCTTTCACTTCTATCTTCCTACTCCCTAGGGTCCACTTTGACCCTTTACCCTACTAATGTAGATTACTGATCTCATTTCTTTGCTCTCTGACTTCTCCTCTCTTCTACCTACTTCCTCTTCAACCTTCCTATTTCTCTCCTGTTTACAAAGGTTTGCATAGAATTTTAATATTTACAAAAAGAAAAAAAAACATTATTATTATTCTTTTTCTTTTGTTTGATCAATTTACTTATTTTTTTCCCTCCATACTCTGATTTTCAATGTTTAAAATTGCTAATGTAATTTCCAATATTAATCTTTATTTTGTATAAATGTTTTGTCTGGAGCTTTTCTCCCCGGGCCTCTACTGAAAATGGACATGTATCCAGTTAGACTAGCCCGGTCAACAAATGTAAAATAAATAAAATAAATAAACTGTCATATACAGTGTAATATATTGGTCAAGAGACAAAGGACAGTAGCCCACACAGTAAGTGGTCCTTACTGTGTAAGGACAACTCTGTCAAAGGAGGGACTGTTAAAAACTAATATCCAGCACAGGCAGGCACATATGTGACTAAGTTATGTTAATACGTGGCAAGTTTTTTCAAGTTAAATTTAATCACATTGTACAAAAACAAAATTCGTATTGAAAAAGTTTGAGAGTGTGGCAGAGCTTCAGCAGTATCAAGGTAGAATATAATAACCAAAGGCTCTGCACTGTGTGGAAATGTTGATTACAGAGTGCCATAGTATACATATATATATATATATATATATATATATATATATATATATATATATATATATATATATATATATGGGTCCCCTTCACATGGTCGACAGTTCATATAATCGACACTCATTTGGTCGACAGTTCATTTGGTTGACAAGCAGATTTGCCCCCTTCCCCAATGTTGTGCAACCCTGGAGTTGATATATATAGTTAGGGGGGGTGGGGGGCACAGCCCCACATTGGGGGTGTGGGCGAAGCCCCACCTAAAATGCTTGTCGATCAAATGAACTGTCGACCAAATAAACTGTCGACCATATGAACTGTCGACCATGTCAGGTAGACCCATATATATATATATATATATATATATATATATATATATATATATAGGACTCTCCATTGAACACACGTTTCACCGAAACGTAAACCACAGAACACACTTTTGCGAAAGTTCATTTATCAAAAATGCACTTTCACCAGAAGGTAAGTAAGCAAACAGTTGTTTGCATGTAGGTTTAGTTGTACATCAACACGTGGTGCAGATTGTGCAACTAAACAAACTGTTGCTTAGATCGCAGTACAGTGGGGATAAGGGAATATTCTCTTTTTGCCATGGTAGTGCAATCTCGGAGTGAGAATATTAAAATAGGGGGGGTGTGGGGGGCACATGGGGGGGTGCATGGGGACTTGCCCCCCTGCATAAATGTGAGTAGTCTTTTATTTTTTTAATATCTGGGTTTTTTTTTTTTATAAAAGTGCATTTTCGATAAAAAAAGTGTGTTTGGTGGTTTACTTTCCGGTGAAACGTGTGTTTGATGGAGCGTCCTAGAGCCATATATATATATATATATATATATATATATATATATATATATATATATATATATATGTGTGTGTGTGTGTCTTTTTTCTTCTTTCTTAAACAGTGATGATATCATGCAGTCAATATATCTTAAATGCAAAGTCCAGAAAAGATCTGTTTAAATAAGTATGCCTTTACCACTAACGATGCATCAAGTTTTAGCATAATTATAATGCACAATAAAATTGTGTTATATGTAAAAATAATTTTCCTCCCAACAATCCTGATATGCCCTCTCCTCGACAACAAACATCTCCCATTTCACCCTAAAAACCATCCCAATCTCCTACATCAACTCATTACTTCTTAAGCTGAATCCCTGTTCTTATTCAGCAGATAATCTCCTAACAGAATACCTCAGTATGCCAGTTTTATAGTCTATGCAGTGTCTCTTCTAATTAACAGATCTATCAAGGACTCATACTCTGTGGAAAAAGATCTTCATCATTGCCCTTCATAAAGGAGGCACCTCATCTAATATAACCAATTTCAGACCTATCACCATAGTATCCCCTTTGTCAAAAATTCTGGAGAAGTGCATTTCCAAGCAATGTTTCAACATATTATTTGGGAAAAGGTCCTGACTATCACACAGCATAGTTTTAGACCCATCACTATCACTACCAGTGTTTCCTTGCGCCTATTAACAAAGCTAGAGACAAAGGTAAATTGGTTTCCTCTCAATTCTTTGGTCTCTCTAAAGCTTTTGATCTAGTCTTTGACCAAAAACTCCCCTACCAACTATCTTTCCTTGGGCTTTCACAGCCCACACTACTATGGTTTGGGAGGGTGGTCTAATGGTTAACGTGTTTGCCTTACAAACACAAGGTTCAGTGTTTGAGTCTCACAAGGGATAATTGGCTAGGCTTAAAATGGCTCGCAAGGGCAGTTAGCTTAGTACTAATCTATGAACCTATGAACAGCTACTTACCTGATAGATAACAGTCTGTTAAATGGCTACTTAGTACTAATCCATGAACCTATGAACAGCTACTTACCTGATAGATAACAGTCTGTTAAATGGCTACTTAGTACTAATCTATGAACCTATGAACAGCTACTTACCTGATAGATAACAGTCTGCTAAATGGCTACTTAGTACTAATCTATGAACCTATGAACAACTACTTACCTGATAGATAACAGTCTGTTAAATGGCTACTTAGTACTAATCTATGAACCTATGAACAACTACTTACCTGATAGATAACAGTCTGTTAAATGGCTACTTAGTACTAATCTATGAACCTATGAACAGCTACTTACCTGATAGATAACAGTCTGTTAAATGGCTACTTAGTACTAATCTATGAACCTATGAACAGCTACTTACCTGATAGATAACAGTCTGTTAAATGGCTACTTAGTACTAATCTATGAACCTATGAACAGCTACTTACCTGATAGATAACAGTCTGTTAAATGGCTACTTAGTACTAATCTATGAACCTATGAACAGCTACTTACCTGATAGATAACAGTCTGTTAAATGGCTACTTAGTACTAATCTATGAACCTATGAACAACTACTTACCTGATAGATAACAGTCTGTTAAATGGCTACTTAGTACTAATCTATGAACCTATGAACAGCTACTTACCTGATAGATAACAGTCTGTTAAATGGCTACTTAGTACTAATCTATGAACCTATAAACAGCTACTTACCTGATAAATAACAGTCTGTTAAATGGCTACTTAGTACTAATCTATGAACCTATGAACAGCTACTTACCTGATAGATAACAGTCTGTTAAATGGCTACTTAGTACTAATCTATGAACCTATGAACAGCTACTTACCTGATAGATAACAGTCTGTTAAATGGCTACTTAGTACTAATCTATGAACCTATGAACAGCTACTTACCTGATAGATAACAGTGTTAAATGGCTACTTAGTACTAATCTATGAACCTATGAACAACGACTTACCTGATAGATAACAGTCTGTTAAATGGCTACTTAGTACTAATCTATGAACCTATGAACAGCTACTTACCTGATAGATAACAGTCTGTTAAATGGCTATTCACTTTTTTACCGTCTTCCTTCCTGCCAATACTGACATACCGCAGGCTCCATTTTCAGCCCTGTATCCTTTAATATATTCGCTAACAGTTTACATAAATCATCTAGATAAGCTTCCATCACACAATACACTGACGATTCTGTACTAATATGCATTTCCTACAACCTAATACATCTTCAGAGAATTACTCAAGAAGCCTTTAACTCTGTTGAAAGTTGGATACAGAATAATCACCTGCTGCTAAATACAACCCCCCCAAATAAAAAATGCTTTTCATTTTTCCAAATTCTCATTTCCATGAAAAAAGCAACTTTTTCCTTAAATAATACCGTGATAGAAGTTACCCCACATGCATGGCATGACAGTCAGCGACAACCTTAAATTCAATTTATATCTCCACAACAGCATTAAGAAAACCCATCAAAAACCGGGCACCCTGCATTGAGTAAAGAAACCTCTTACAGTCTCTGCCAAAGTAACTATAGCTACCATTTACCTCTTACCCGCTCTCCTATATGGAGCTCCTACCATGACCAACATGTAAGCCTCACTTAGTTCTAAACCTCAACAGAGCTATAACAAAGGTGCCAGATTCACCTTCAACAAACCTTATTGGACTCACCACTGTTTAGCACTAAAAACATTTAACTGACACGAGATTCCTCAATACCTCTCTTATATTCAGCTCATGTTAACCCATAAAATCATCCATACCCCATCCACCTGCCCACCAGTTAGCCCCCACTCCAATACTATCTTCCAAATCATCCCCTTTGGTCAAATAATAAACAACTGCTTATCATCCTCAAACTATAAAGGGCTGCTAGGGTCAGTCTCTATTCAAATAGTGTAGCTGGAACTTGACATAAAATTCCTATGTCAATCAGGTTTATCACACACCTTTATCTTTTCAAACCATTGCTAAAAGACTTCTCTGCTCCTCTAGGACATAGCTCTTTAACACCCTTCATCACTTTACTTATACCTCCATTTAATGCACTAAATCTGTTAACCTGCTTATCCCCTTCTAATGCCTCACTTTATTGTACTCCTTAAAGTAATAAACCTACTTCTAATTAGTAGGAACAAATTACTATTCCACCACTACTTCTCTTTAAACACCCAGGCTTGCTTATCTCCTCTAATACCTCAATATCTTATGCACCACTCTTCTATTTGTAAACTCCCACTACAAGCCTTATAAATTTAATGTTTGTGAATATTAATACAGATTTTATTATATTGACTATTATGAGATATATATATATTCACTGAAACTGCATTATAACATTTGTCATTGTAAATATTGAATGCATTAAATATGATACCTTGGACCTTTTATCCCTGGGCTTCCTGTGAAAAAGGGTGCCTGTGCCCAGTTAGACTTTGCCAGTAAAGAAATGTCAATAAATAAGTAATAAACAATAACCCTGTTTCTTATGTTGTCCCTTTTATTATTCCAAAAGTGTGTTCTGAGTTTGCCACAGATTTCCTGAGTCTGCCAAAATATTTTAAAGTTTTGAAAGTTTTTGTGTGTTGTGAATATTTCTCAGGAGTAGTGAACTTATTTCCAAGGATACCTGATAGTGCAGGAATTATAACTTTTGTTGTACTTGAGCTCAAAACCAGTTTGTTTTACATTAACATGGTTCTTTTACCATCTGGTGGGAGCAGAGAGCTCAGTTGAACACATACAAGGTGGGAACTACTGGTTGATAGCTTACTGTGTTTTTATCTGATTGGCCTGAGGGTTTAACTTTATAAAAATCGTCCATGCTACTGGTATAAAACTGATGAGTAAACACAGTTCCCCATGCTTGCATATAAGGAAACCTCTCCAGTTTAAAATCCTCTGTAGGAAATGCTCTTCATAGTCTCCTACTGTTTACAGCTGCTCGAAGATTTACCAGTTTGTGCAGAGGGTGGTACCACTGCAGGTCATCTAATAGTATACTTCTAAACATTCTCACGTTGACCTTTAAGTCACTCTCCCTTACTCCTTCCCATCTAGGAATTGTGCTTTCTTTGTGTTTTCTTTCTGTTTTCTTTCTGTTTTCTTGCCTTGCATAGCATAGGCTAGATTCATACCTGCTGAATCTAGACTGTTTGGTATCACTGTGCTCTTAAACCAGCCAACCTAGATTAAGAGGGCCTCCCTGTACCCTTGTGACAGAAGTGTGTAGCTCAGAATCATACCTCTCAACCTCTTAGAGCAAGAAATCTGCACAAGGCCATAAGTAACGGGGATACAAAGGCCTAAAAATAGGGACCGTTTTTAAATATTGCTCTTACAAACTTAGAAAGTTGATAGAACAACAGGGTTTGCATTCGCGTGACGTTTCTGAAGGGTATAAAGTCTGAAATACAATTGTCTGCCATTATTTTCCAACTTCAACCCTCAACGATCCAAAAAATGCAATTTTATGGGAAACAGACTAAAAATGAGAGGGAAAAATCTGTACATTCTGCAAAAATCTGTGCAGTTGAGAGGTATGCAGGACCCATCTGAGTTGGGGACTGCTGGAGAAAGGCTCAGTTTGGGACTTTCTCATTGGTAGTTATGTTAAAATGGTTTAAACTTGCCTGTATATAAGCCTCACATTTCTGTAGATTTGTGCTCAGTTTACAGGAGCTGCTCAATGTTTGGCAACTTTAGCCAGAGTTCTGAAGTGCATATGCACTGAAATCCAAGGCATCCATTGAAAAATAAGTACATTTTAAGCCAGCACTGCACTTTGTTAACTGTATTTTATTAAATTACTGCTTTATTTTTTTTTTTTTGCTTGTGACTGCTTTTTACTCTGCACTTTGAAATTGTGTTTCATTTCCTTATATAGCATAGGCTAGATTCAGACCTGCTGAGTTTTCACTGTTTGGTATCACTGTGCTCTTAAATTAAGAGGGCCTCCCTGTACTCTTGTGGTCAAAGTGTGTAGCTCAAGACCCATCTGAATTGGGGATTGCTGGAAAAAGGCTCAGTTTTGGCTTTCCCATTGGTAGTTGTGTTACAAACTGTTTAAATTCACCTGCTGCACATCATGCAAATGGCTTTAGCAGTTCCCTGCATAGATGCAAACAACTGGGGACATTATTTTTCCCTAGATGCCTTCCGGTAGAACCCCCAAGCTTCTCTGCTGAGCAAAGGGCAACTCAGTTGTGCTCTAAGTAGAGTTCTCACACATCGTCCCCAACCTACTATACACCCACTGCCTTTGCTACTCCAAGTCAAACTAGCCAACTAGTTAAGCCAAAATCCTAAGTCCAGCTATCCCACTTGCTTCCCAAATACCACATTCAGAAAAATCCTGCCACAATGGACTGGCAGTTTCCAAACATTTGTCCTGACAGCTTGACTGATATGGGCATCTTGAGACAATGTAGCAATTGCTTCATGTATACTGACAACCATTTACTCCTAAAGCAAACTAACATCCTGTGTGAAAGATGCAAATACAGTGTGGAATCAGAGTAAATTCTCTCATGTAAAAACAAACTAGACATATTTATTTATTTATTTATTTATTTATTGCCGTTGGTTTACCAGGATAGTCCATTGGGCCATAAAGAACCCGTTTTCAATGGAGTCTTGGGGAGAAAAGCTCCATAACAAAAGGTATATTCAACATTTAACAGTAACAATCTTGGTACAGAGAGTTATTAATATTATGTAAACAGAATAAAAGTAGAACTAATCAAATTTAGAATAGCAGTCATAACAGTTAATATATTAAGAAGAAACC
This sequence comes from Protopterus annectens, assembly GCF_019279795.1. Taxonomy (NCBI): domain Eukaryota; kingdom Metazoa; phylum Chordata; order Ceratodontiformes; family Protopteridae; genus Protopterus; species Protopterus annectens. The sequence continues at coordinate 468,571,220 of NC_056740.1, read as the reverse complement.
TACTAGTAATAGAATAAATGTAAACATTAATACTGATTAGAGAACAAATATCATGGCTACGAAAGTAGGATATGGTATTGAAGGAGAATTGAGTAGAGTTAGTTATGTGGGGTGGGAGCAAGAGCATTCCCACTGTGATGCTAGATGTAGGTGAAGAGACTTTTTGAAGGCAGAGTGGTTAGAGGTGGTGCGGATGAGTGGAGGTAGGGAGTTCCAGAGGCGAGTGATGCAGAAGGAAAGAAGGTTTTTGCCTGGGGGATGAGTCGGTTTATGTACTTCTAGTAGATTTTGATTATTTGACCTTAGAACTCTGTTAGGTATGTGCATTTTAAAGGCAGAGGAAAGAGAGGGACAGAGGGAAGGGTTGAGAATAAGTTTATGGGCTAGAGTTAGTTGAGTGTAAGTTAGTTGATTGGGAAGTTCTAGCCATTTTAGTTTATGGAGGGAGAAACAGTGGTGAGTGAAGGACTTTTGGCTGGTGGCGAATTTTGCAATTTTGTTATAGCAGGAGGTAAGCTGTTTTTTTAACAAGGACTGAAGATTAGTTAGTAGTGGGGCGCCATAGAGAAGGGATGGGATTAGGAAGGAAGTAGAGAGAGTGATTTTAGTGGCAGATGTGAGGTAGGCGTTCTGTCTATAAAGCATGCCAAGTTTTTGGTGTGTTTTTTTTTATGTTTATTTGCAGGTGGGAGTTAAATTTAAGTAGGTTATCGATTTGGACCCCAAGTAGTTTGGTCTCTGACACTATTTCAAGGGGTGAGTTGAGTTGAGTAGTAATTGAGAATGTACTCATGTTGGGAGGGATGACTTTAGAAGGAGTAAATAACATTAATTTGGTCTTTGTGGCATTGAGAGCTAGATGATTACATAGCATCCATTGCTCTGTGGAAGAGAAAGCATCTTGAGTAAGTTTTTGTAGTGTAGTGATAGAAGAGGCAGAACAGATGATAGTTGAATCATCTGCATATTGGATGATGCTAGAGGAAGGAATTGATTTGTGGAAGTCATTTATAAAGATGTTGAAGAGAAGAGGACCCAGTATGGAGCCTTGAGGAACTCCTGTAGGGGTACTAAGGAAAGAGAAGGTAGCTTTTTTTCCATTTTACAGCTTGACTTCTGTTAGATAGGTAGCTAGAGAACCAGTTCAAAGAGGAGGAAGATAGGTGAAGTTTGGAGAGTTTGTTTAAGAGCAGGCTATGTGAGATAGTATTGAAGGCTTTGGAGAGGTCAAGAAGTAAGGTGGAAACAATTTGTCCAGAGTCACGGACATCAAACAGGTTATCAGCACACATTTCACCTCTCATGCAAACTTCACATCTCACACAAAATAAGGTCACGACATGTAAATCCACATATGCAGAGGTGCTCACTAAATGCTAACCAAAATACAGAGACCTCCAAAATGCACACCACTCACACTCACCACTAAGCAAAGAGAAACCACTACACATATCAACACACACACACACACACACACACAGACACACACACACACACACACACACACACACACACACACACACACACACACACACACACACACACACACACATGTTTCAACAAATAAGCCCCTAAGGCAAAACACATCAAATGTCTTGGCCATAGGCAACTCGGACAAGGAGGCGGTCACTGTCAGCTGCCTATCAGGTGCTAGGATTTGACAAATCAATCATGCACTTAAGTCACTCAAGTGCTGTCATGACTGTCATAATCCATGTTGGAGTGAATGACTTGGAGACATACTTCTCTGCACTACATGAAGAGAGACATGATGGAACACACTAATTATGTGTTCCAGACAGGTATGTCCCTTAACTCACCCAAGATGGTATCACAACATAAACAAAAAAATATTGACTTCAACAATTGGCTTAGCTTCTGGTGTCATTCCAAGGGGATCCAGTATCTGTCAGCCTGGGAGGATATGGTAGACAGACCTTGCTGCTTTGTTAGAGATGGTCTACACCTCTCCCCCGTAGGCTTTCGGACACTGGCAAAGGCCCTTGCCTCTCCTATAGTGCCTTTTTTAGGCAATGCCAAAACAACACATTTTTCAACATAACAAAATATAATTGAGACAAACTCAGGGTCATGCTGCTTAATGCTAGGAGTTTAAATACAAAACTGCACTTCCTGAAAGCACTCCTTACCTTGGAGGATGCTGACTTCTTTGCAGCTACCGAGACATGGTTCAAAGCTGCTGAGTTCACCTCAGCCATGCAAGGCTATAATGTTTTCCACACATTCATACCTCACAATGAATGTGAAGGAGCCATAGGTGGAGGTGTATCCATTTTCATTTAAACCAAATTCACTTCAAGACTGATCAAACAGCATGACTCTTTCAAACTACTCCCTGTCCAATTAACTATTGGGAAAGTACCATACCACATCATTGTTAGCTATAGATCCCCCACCATGAACCAGGATAAGCACACCACCTACCTCAATTTACTGGGATCCCTCACCATACAGCCCAACACCTTAGTCATGGGAGATTTCAACTATCCTTCCATAGACTGTGGGACATACATGAACAAAAACACGCTCACCCAGAGGTTCCTGGACATTGTTAACACAAATTCTTTAGAACAGATAGTCTGCCTTCCCATTAGAAGTTCTAATGTTCTGGATATAGTACTCACCAACATGGGGGGAAGGGGGTCACTGTACCTCCCCATGAGTGGTGCCCTCCCTGGTTAGGTCAGACCACAAATCAGTCACCTTTGAAATAACTACTGGAACTGACACCTTCACAAGAATAAAAATTATAAACAGATTTACAAAAGCTAACTATAGCCTGCTAAGTGTTACTTTAAAAAAAAATCATACCACCCACCTTTGCAGACATCAGTGATCACTATACAGAAGTGTATGCAAATGCCCTGTACAAACACTTATGCGACTGCATAAACTTTGCTGTACCTGACCAGATCAATACCAGGTCTTCCTGTGAAAACAAGCCACTGTGTTGGACTTAACTATAAACAGATTATATAAAAAGAGGAAGAAACTGTTGTCCAAAAGCCAGAGGGATATCACTCTGCAGAGAAAATGATCCTTCCTAAACTTAAATAAGAAAATCAGAAATCTTGTAAAGTCTTCCAAAGCAAACTATGAAATTAAGATTACATTCCTAGCCAAGGATAATCATAAGTCATTCTTTAACTATGTCCAAACTCCAAACAGGAATGCCCAGCTATGTGCTGAAGTGGTTGTAGATGGGATCATTCCTACTACAAAGGAAGATATCACTAACCTGCTAACTGATAGATTCAGCACAAACTTCCTCCCCCTATCCCCACCTACCATATCCCAAAGCATACCTGACACCAGTCCTCTGCCTAGTTTCTCTAGAGAACAGGTAATCTTGAGCTCGCCAAAGCCAAAATCATGGTCTCAATGGGAGCAGATAATATCCAAGGTTGTTAACTAAACAATCTATAACAATCTAAAGGATGGCACAGTGGTGCAGCAGTAGCATTGTCACCTCACAGCAAAAGGTTCTCTGGTTCGATTCTCAACTGGAGTGCCTTCTATGTGAGTTTGCATGTTCTCCCTGCATTCGTATGGGTTTTCTCTGGGTACTTCGGTTTCCTCCCATATTACAAAGGGTCTATATCAGTCCTTCGAAACAGCTGATGATCGAACACCAGATGTTCGAACTGTGAAGTTCGAACAGTGATTATCGCAAAGCCGTGGAACACCAAATTCTTTCCCAGGGAAAGAATTCAGTGGGCCATTTCTGTGGCTTCGCGATTATCAGGACTATGGTGGGAAGTTACGGGTCAGGTTCAGGTAAGTGTGCAATTGTGTGGGCGTTAGGGTTAGGGCATGGGTGAGGTGGGTGTGCAATAGTGACAGACTTTAGGGTTAGGGCGGGATAGGTGAGTTAGGGTTAGGGCGCGGGTCAGGTGAGTGTGCGATAGTGATGGACCTTAGGGTTAGGGTTTGGGTTAAGGTAAGTGGATAGATTGTATGTACTGTTTAGTGTAGGGTTAGATGTAGGATTTTAAGTGTTTGTGTGTGTATTGCTGATTTTTTTTGTGTGCTTGCATTGTGTGTGTGTGTTTCTTGGAACAGTGATTTTTTGACCTAGGAAAAAAATCGCTGTTCTAAGACTTCGAAGTTTTTGTACTTCGTGGTTAGAAGTTCAAACATATGGTGTTCGAACTTCAGCCATTTCGGTGAACTGATATAGACCCCATTACAAAGACATGCACCTGGAGCATTTCTCCCCGGGCCTTCACTGAAAACTGGCTTTGTTCCAAATCAGACTTTCCTGGTAAACAGATAATAAATCTAAAACAAAACCGAGTGCACCCACATGACGTTCTCTTTAATCATAGCTTAAGAACTGGCTATGTTCATGCAGAATGGAGAGCAGCAATAGTAATCCCCCTGCACAAAGGGGGGGGGCATCAACTGACCCTGGAAACTACAGACCCATAAGTCTAACCAGCCTCATTTGCAAGGTCACAGAACAAATTAACATGGACCTTATCAACAAGGACATAGGCGACCACCAAACACAGGACACAACCCAGTTTGGCTTTGTTAAGAGTAGATTGTGCTTATTAAACCTGTTAGACTTCTTTGAGAATGTCACCAAAGCCATGGACGAAGGTAGGGCAGTGCACACAGCCTATCTCAACCTTGCCAATGCTTTTTACATAGTTTCCCACTCTGGCAATATTGAGAAACTTTCCCAGCTAGAGATTAACCCTTATGTTACTAGATGGATAGCCAATTGGCTCACCAACAGAACACACTCTGTCAAAATTAGTGACTCCACCTCCACCAGTAGACCCATTATCAATGAAGTACCACAGGGGTCTGTGCTGAGCCCGATACTGTTTGGCATCTATTTCACTGATGTCCAGGCCAAAGTAGATGATTGCAAACTGGGAGCAATCACTGAGTCCCCCAAGGATGTCAACATATTACAAGAAGGGCTAACACAAATAAATGATTAGTGCCAAAGCCATGGACTAAAACTAAATGCAAAAAACAAATCGGGAAACTTGGGATTAGCATGGCTAGGCTTGTAAAGGCTCAAGGACTGCTAACCTAGAAATCTCCTATGAACCCATGAACCTATTACACCAAACATGGTGAGTAAATTATTGTAAAACTTTTCAGAATCCCACACTAAATGTCCATCTTTAAAAATTTAAAAAGACTCTAAAACAACATTTTAAGGCGAAATGGCTCTGCCCATGCATATATCCAGATTAGATGCCCTTTGTTAAACATAGGCCTCACTTCTTCCATAACTAATCCAAATCCATTAGGACAACCTAGAGAGGGGACCTTTAATCCATTTGCCTACTAACTGTTCACCACCGTAACCATATTTTATAACTGTCTCAATTACCTACTGCACTACTTTAACGAACTGTATTACGAACTGTAGTTAAACTGTTAGGTTATAGTAACTAATTTTTATGTAATTTGTATTTTCCTAATTTTCCTTTTCTTTTATTTTATTTTTATTTCACTGTATTGTAACTATATTGTCTTGTACCTATGTGGAGCTTTTCTCCCCGGGCCTCCGCTGAAAATGGACATGTATCCAGTCGGACTATCCCGGTCAACAAATGTAAAATAAAATAAAAATAAAAAATAAAATCTGAGACTGCATTCAAAATTGCACATTAAAAGGGTCACATAAGTAGTTTCTAAAACAAGTATGTTACTTTAGGCAGTTTCAATTTCCAATTAATAAAGGAATGTGATAAAAATTCCCACTGTGACTTTGGTTTTTGTCGTAATCTTCCAAGGTTGTGCTGTTTCCTGTACTGAGAGAGTTCATAGCGCTCAACCTCTTAGTGCAAGAAATCTGGACAAAACCTAACAAAATATGGTGACAAAGGTCCAAAAATAGGGACAGATTTTAAATATTACTCCTATAAATTTACAAAGTTGCTAGAGTAACAGGATTTGTGTTAACATATATTTTCTGAAGGATCTTAAGTCTGAAACTCAAATGTGTATCATTATTTGGTGATGTCACTCCTCAGATTATCCCAGTGGTTTGCCACAAAATCACAAATTTTATGAAGAACAGACCAAAAATATGAGGCAAAATTCTGGACAGTTGACAGGTATGTCAGATTTCCTTCATGTTTAAATGTCCACTTACCTTTATTTCAATTCCTTCCCTTCCTTAATTACATCCGAGTGACGCCTCCAGGTGTATCTGCAGTTAACTCCTAGTGATGCATATTGCTTGTTCATATTTGTCTCAATAATTCTAAAACCATGCTAAGTACAAGGTTTTAAAAGATTTCATCTTAAAGCTTACACAATGGCAAACTCAGATGCATTAATATTTAACCACTGTCTAGTGCAGGTAAAGAGATATTAACTGTTGTTTTTATGATATTAATTTATATAGATATAATTTTCTCATTTTTCTAAATATCTCAACAACCAAGTAACACAGACAGAAATCACTGGCCTCAGATGAAAGCTCTCCGCTAGATGAATAAAATACTGCTGACATCAGGTGTGTAACTTGATGGTGATATTGTTGAGTTTGTATGGCTCAGGTGCTCACTGTGGATGAAAATAACTGACTCTACCCTCATTTACTCAGCTTAAGCAGTCAATATAGTTTCCCATGACTACTGTGTATTTGAATAAAGTAAGATGCAAAACATTATAGTGGCTACTATGTGTTTGCATGAAACAAATTTGAAATACATTGCTGGGACCATTGATTTTACCACAATGACACAATCTGACTTGAGTTGAGAGTGAAGGAACGTCCCTTCCCTGATACCCGACTGTAACTACATAAAGACAGTATGTAATAATTGTTACATACCTCTGACAGCACTGTTATGGTCAGGTCTCACACTGCAGAAGCGCATTACATATTTATCTTTTTTCTGATTTTGGAGCATAATAATGCTGCTCCATGCACTACATTATTGTTATTAATAGGTTTCTAGGTTCCTAGGAGGTTACTTTGCTAACGATCCTTGAGCCCTTACAAGCCTAGCCATATTCATCCTGAGTTACCTCAGTGTTGGTGGATAGGTGAGTGAAGTTCACAGAGGTATATATCTGTGGTAGTTAATACTGACTTCCTCTCTACTGGAGAATAATATCCCATAAATTGTAGGCTGTGTATCAGACAACAAAATGAAATGTGCAAGTGGCATTATTTGGTAGGCACATTGAAACCATTACTCTAGGGTATACAGGGTGTGAATTGTTAAAGAGTTTGATATGCATTTTTACTATTAGAGTAGCTACAGAGAGATAAAACTCATAAATGACAGGGACTGTATTAGGAAACAAGGTGGCATCTGCAGGCTAACATGATTTAGTGGGTATACACATTGACTATATTACTGCACAGGGCTTGAGTTATTAATGTTTATGTAATGTTTGTGGCCAGGGAGTTAATATACACATTCAATATCTTCTGTAATAATACTCCTACTTTTTACCCTTAATCTTGTAGATTGTTTTCTTTTGATCATTCCCTGTTTGTTTACTTATTTAAAATGAATACTTAATATGAACTGAAGCCTCTGGGAGGAATCCAGTCTCCCAAGAGAATTCAGATTAGGTTGCATTTCACCAATTTATTAACATTTCTTTTAGGTCTATATTAGATCAGCGAATGCTTAAACAGGCGAACGCTGATTGATCGACCTTATTTAAGTGAATGTTCAAAATATCGAAGCAACAAAAACCCAAAGTTTTTCCTAGGGAAAGAATTTGGTTGTCCGTTTCTGTTGCTTCGGTATTTTCAGTGCTGTGGTGGAAAGTTACGGGTCAGATTCAGGTAAGTGTGCGATTGTGTGGATGTGAGTGTTAGGGTGGGTTTAGGTGAGTTAGGGTTAGGGAGCGGATGAGGTGAGTGTGCGATAGTGACGGACCTTAGGGTTAGGGTTTGGGTTAAGGTAAGTGGATAGTTTGTGGTGTGTGTATAGTTTAGTGTAGGGTTAGGTGTCAGATTTTAGGTGTATGTGTGTGTATTTCTGTTTGTTTGGTGTGCTTGTGTTGTGTGTATGTATTTTGGATCAGCGATTTTTTTCCCTAGGAAAAAAATCGCTGATCTGACAGTTCGAGATTATAAGCTTTTGCTTACATAAGGTCGATCAATCAGCATTCGCTTTTTTAAGCGTTTGCTGATCTAATATAGACCCTTTCTTTTTATATCCATCAGGGGTGTATTTCCTTTCCTAACTGTGTACTCTTCACCACCACTTTTCTCCATTCTCCCTGGCACACACCACAGTGCTCCCATTTTACTCCTATCCTTGCCTTCTCATACTTTCCAAAATACTTTTCTTTTCTCAGATCTTGTCTTACTTGTCAGCTTTTTCCTACATCATTACAACACACGCTAACTGGCCAAGACTGTACTATAAAAACTGTGAGCAAAGGAATTTAATAAGACTGGGAGTCTGGGGACTAATAAGGCCCTAAAAGCTATGGGGTTCTAAATGGTCTGTGGAAAGAAACTGAATATTTTTTTTTTCTTTCCAAAAAGGAATAGGTTATGTCCAAGGCTTAATGTTCTAGACTGACAACATGGTAGTTACCTCAAAGCTTAGTATTAGTTCTCTGTAAACTAAAAACAAAATGCTTGTGAAGGTACACGCATCATATGTGGGATGACTGCTTTCCTCCTAACTACCCAAAAAAGATATTCAGTGCACTTTATGGTATTAAATCAGGATGAAAGTGAAACAAATGAAAATAGTAACACATTTCAAGTTGCTGCTGTCATACATGTACACAGCATGCCACCTCAGGCCTGATGCCAAAAGACAGACACCTTCTCTCTTCACCTCTGATGTTAAACTAGGATGAAAGTGAATGAACAAATAGAGCACAACCTATTGCTGTCCACTGCAGATATGTCACATGCCTCCTTCCCTTACACCCAGAAGATATCTAGCTGTAGCTGTATACACCTGTTTGCAATTGTGAAGTAACAGAAAAAATAACACTTGCAATAATTCACTCCAACTTGTTCCTACACCGCAAAAGCTAAACTGACATTCTGCGATAACCTATGAGGTGTGATTTTGAGGAAGGTAAAAGAAATAATGACCAAAATGTCCCCAGCCAACACAGAAGCTATAATGACCTTGTGTGGACACCTCTGAAGTTTGACTGTAAGGAAAATTAAATAAGAAATGTCAACAGTATCCCTAAATCCCACACCAACTATAACAATCACTGTGCCCACCCCTGAGTGGGGTCAGTTTTATATTGGGTGGGTCCCATGGCTGAGGACTCTACAAAGCCACTTTACAGCCAGGAATGATGGCTTCCAAAAGCTCTGAGGTTCTGGATGTTCTTGATAAATTTTATGCTTTATTTTTTCCCTACCCAGATGATATATATATATATATATATATATATATATATATATATATATATATATATATGCAATGACTAATATTATTTTTATACAAACACATACACACACACACACACACACACACACACACACACACACACACACACACACACTCATACGCATGTACAAACACACTCACACACACACACACACACACACACACACACACACACACACACACACACACACACACACACACACACACACACACACTGGCACTGCGGTAGCGTTGTCGCCTCACAGTAAGACGTTGTCCTGTTCAATACTCAGCGAAAGCATCTTCTGTGTGGAGACATGCGTGAATGGGCGTACCTTCATTGAAGGTTGTGCGTCAGGGCTGGCAACTCGGCACTTAAAAAAATCTACTGCCAATCATTAACGGACCGGAGTTCCGCTGTGGTGACCCCTAACCGGGAAAAGTCAAAAGAGACAACAACAATCACAAGACAGACACCCATGCACACATACAACATGCTTTTTTACAGGCAAATTGGAAGAAAGTCAATTCACCTAAAGCATGTCCTTGGTATGTTGGAAAAAATGAGAACACCTGAATAAAACTTATACAGATACAGGGATGACTTGCAGACTCCACACAAATGGAGCTACAGACAAAAACTCAGTCAAGGAGATAAGACCTGTGAGATGTCAACACTACTGACTGTGCACTGTACCAATGAGGTGTTTATAGGTTCATAGGTTCATACTAGGCTATCTGCCCTAGGGCATTTATAAGCCTAGCCAGAGTATGTTTGGCTTTCGCCACCCATTTTGAATGAATTTTGCTATGCCCTTTTTCGAGGTTAGTATACTGTGCCTCTGTCTAACAGTGACACAGAAGTGATACCCAGGGTAAACCTACGATCTCCCATCCACTCATCAAGATTCTGCTTGAAGAGAGTCAATGAGGGACTCTGCCTAACCTGGACTGGGATTTTATTCCAGTGTGACGGGAGCCTCTGGGTTATGAATCTGTCCCTTCAGCATGTCCTATTTATTTCAGTGCTGAGGTTCAAGTCTCTCGAGGGTTTAGCTCGATGGGATTTGGATTTTTTGAGGTGCAGCATGTCCCTTAATTCCGGGTTGGACATGGCTTTATATGTCAGGCACAGGTCACCTCTGAGCAGGCAGTATGCCACTGAGTAGAGCTGGAGTTTCTTTAACCAGGCAGCATATGGCATCTGTTTGAGCCCTTTGATCCTCTTGGTGAGGTACTTTTGGGGTCTTTCCAGTTGCTGCAGGTGTTTGGTAAGGTACATCCCAAAGGAGCATTGTACTCGATTATGGGCCTGATGATGGATGAGTAAAGAGGCACGATGACCTCCCCTAATCTAGATGTGAATCCCTTCATGATTAGGTGGGCTATATAAAATGTTTTTCTAACCACTTTGGCCACGTGGTTGTCAAATGAGAGATTGTTATCAACTTGGGTCCCCAGGTCCCTAATTACTTCTTCTGTACTTAATGGATTACCACCTATGTGGTAATTTGTGGGCACTTTGTTTTTGCCAAAGGGGATGACTATACACTTTTTGGCATTTAGCTTGAGGCCATGGCTCTGGCACCAGTTGTCTGTTTCTATGAGGCCCTTTTGGAGGATGCTTGTGTCGGCTGGAGAGTCGATTATGGCACCGAGTTTGCAGTCATCTGCGAACTTGGTCAGCCACAGTCCTTCTGTGTTGGCCTGTACCTCCGAGAAATATATACCGAACAATAGAGGTCCCAGGTCTGAGCATTGTGGGATGCCACTTGTAACTGGTTTGGAGTCTGACATGGCTCCAGCAATTATAACCATGTGGGATCTGTCCTTGAGCCAGTTTGCAACCCATCTAGTAACATAGGGGTTTATATTTAAGCTGGTGAGCTTATCTATAATGCCCGAGTGGGGTATTGTATTGAAGGCTTTTTCGAGGTCCAGGTAGGCTGTGTGGACCACCTTCCCTTTGTCAATGGCCTTGGTGACTGTTTCAAAGAAGTCGACCAGGTTTAAGAGGCAGGCTCTGCCCTTAACAAAGCCGAACTGGGTAGGATCCAGTGTCTGTAGGTCCCCAATATCTTTATTTATGAGGTCCATGATGATCCTTTCCATAGCTTTGCAGACCAAGCTAGTCAGGTTTATGGGGCAATAGTTTCCAGGGTCCATTGAGGCACCACCTTTGTGGAGAGGGTCCACTGTTGCTGTTCGCCACTCTTTGGGTACATATCCTGTAGTAAGGCTGAGATTGAACAGTAGTTTTATGTTTGGGTTTAGCTCTTCTTGGAGTTCATGTAGGACACAGCCCGGGACACCGTCTGGTCCCATTGATGCTGTGTTTTTTGCTTTGGAGAGGGCGGCTCTTACCTGAGCATCTGAGATGTCAGGGGGGCAGCACTCTGCTGGGATGGATATTTGCCCTTTTGGTGGGGAGGGGGGGAGACGTTTGCGCTGAACCTGTTAGCTAGGATGTTGGCAATGTCTGTGGGTTCGGTGTATTTTTTGTCATTTTGGACTAATTCTGAGCATATCTGGGAATTCCCACCCAGGTTCCTAACATAACCAAAGAAAGCCTTGTGATTATCCTTAGTGTCCTGTGCAATTTTTCTCTCGAAGCTGGCCTTAGACGATTTTATGAGTGCCCTTAGTTTTTTACTAATACTGATCAGAGATGCCTTCCCTTTTTGGGATTTTGCTCTATCATGTAGTAGCTTCCTCCTTCTATTGTATAGTTTGTTTATAGCTGGGGTCCACCAGACAGGACGTTTGCCTTTGGAGGATTGGGTCTTGGTTTTATTTGGGATTGCATGATCCATGCATTCCTGAAGGTGTTCATAGAATGCATTTATAAAGGATTCTGTGGTCTGGGCCGTATTTTCCATAGACCCGGGGGCTTTGAAGGATTCCACTTTGGTTTTGAGGAGTGTGAAATTTGCTTTAGAGAAGTTTTTCACTGTGGTTTTCTGGGCAGGGCGTGGGGTTGGGATGTGAATATCCAGTGAGATCAGTTTATGGTCTGATCTTACCAGTGAGGGATACACTTCTGGTCTGGAGCATAGAGTCCCCATGTTGGTGATGATCAGGTCCAGTATGTTTTCCCCTCTTGTGGGAGTGGTAACAAGTTGTTCCATAGCATTTGAGTTTATGAATTCTAGGAACCTTTGGGCTAGGGTGTTGGAGCTAGAGTAATGCTCCCAGTCTATGTTTGGGTAGTTGAAGTCACCCAATATAATGGTGTTTGGAGAGACCTTCATATTTTCCAGTGTTCTCAGGAAGGCTGAGTGGGGTTCCTGGGTTTGGGAGGGTGGTCTGTAGCAGGCTATAAACTGGAAGGCAGTTTTACCCACTGTTAGTTGCACATGGATAGTCTCTGATGCTTTGTGCTTTGCCACCAACCTGGAGGTTTGGGTATCTTTGATGAATATCGATACTCCCCCTCCTTTTGTGGTTCGGTCCAAGTTTTGGGGCCAAAAAGCATGGTATGAGGTATAACCTGGTAGTGCTGGGGTGCTCTTGGGAGCCCTGAACCAGGTTTCTGTTACTGCACAGATATCGATGTTCTCCATGCTAAGGGGAGTTTCAAGTGCGTGCATCTTGAGGTTTAGACTTCTGGCATTGAGTAGCATTACTCTTAGTTTCTTATCCCTTGTGATACCTATGGAGGTGGGTTTGTCTTTTGAGCCTTGCCTAAAAAAGGCACTATGGGGGTAGCAAGAGCCTTTGCCAATATCTGAAAGCCCAGGGGTGACAAAGCATCGTGGCTTGTCGAGCATATCATCCCAGGCTGACAGGCATTGGATCCCCTTTGAATGACACCAGTACTTAAGCCAATTGTTGAAATTGATCATCTTGTCTTCATATTGTGGCATCATTCTTGGTAAGGGTAAGATGCTACTCAAGGTCATGGTCATACCGGCCTGGGCTACATGCTCAGACAGCTCCTCTATGTCTCTTTTCATGTAGTCCAGGGAGGTACATCTCAGGTCATTCACACCAGCATGGGCAATGACTGAGTCATATTTGTACTTGTCTTGGAGTGACGTAAGTGCTTGTGTTATGTGGCGGATAATAGCGCCCGACAGGCTGCTCACCATGACCTTCTCCTTGTTCAGCCTGGTGAGCGGGACGTCAGTGTGCCTGATGATAGAGTCACCTATTACAAGTGTATCAGGTGTGTTGTTTAGCCTTAAGGGCTGTGACTGTTCGGCACACTGGCTTTGTGAGATATGTGTTGCACGTGTTTTGTTTTGGGGTAGCGGTTGCTTGGGTGTCTGCTTTGGAGGTCTCTGCTGCTTAGGCAGATCTTTATTTAGAGCCTCCGAGTATGTTTTTGTGTGATTATGTGTTTGGTTTGCTGTCGTGGTAGGTCTATGTGAGACTGGACTTGTAGTGAGTGTGGTTTCCTTCTCCTCATGACTGGCTATGCCAGTACTGAGTTGAGAGAGCTTAGCCTCCAGTTTGGCTATATAGTTGCATCTCTCACATGTGTTGGAATTTGTTGGGAGGAGGAGAGGGTTGTCTGTGTACATGAGGCAGTTGTAACATTGCCTCAAGATTCCCAGATTCACCAGCTGGACCAGAGAGGAGATTGACAACTGACCTTTGGACATGCTAGAATAATATTGGGAATTCCTTTATAATTGAAAACAAGGGCCAATGGGGAGTGAGGGTGTAGTGCTTTTAATTTTTAGTGCTGACTTATATAATTGCTTTAGTGATCAAGTGCCAGGTAACTTAAGTGCAATGTGTTACAGGTAACTTAAATGCAAAAACAACAAACAGTAACTTTCTTTCAAGTGAAACAATTAAATAAGTACAGTAAGCAATGCAGATATCACTAGGGATCCACAGAAGCACTGAGAAGCGGTGTTTTAGGTGGAATTAGCGTTCCAGGGAAATAACAAGCATACAAACAAAGCTAGATTCAGCAGGCCTGGATTTAGTCTATGCTACAGCAAACAAGGTGTACCAATTTCAGTAAGAAACAGTTCAAATATTCAGGCACCATAAACCTTTAACCAGAAATTCCCAGCTCGGAAGGACAGAGTCCAGCCTCTCCTCCCACAAGAGTGCAGACCACGAACCTTCTTAATGTAAAATAACTGGCCTGAAGCCCAAGTGCATAAACCAGAACTAATACACTTTAGGAATAACAGACACTGGGCTCTCAATCAGCAGTTCCCAACTTAGAAGGATGAAAGCTACCTGTCCTGCCACCACAGTGCATGCCACAAACCTTCCTAATGTAAAACAACTGGTCTGAAGCCCAAGTGCTTAATCCAAAAGACTTAGAATGATAGCTACACTTTAATCAAGTTACTACCAAGCAGTAATAAATACAATTGAATACTTTAAAGAATGCCTGGATTAGTGCTCAAGTTATACAAACAAAGCTAGATTCAACAGGCCTGGATCTAGTCTATGCTACAGCAAACAAGGTGTACCAATTTCAGTAAGAAGCAGTTCAGATATGCAGGCACTATAAGCCTTTAACCAGAAATTCCCAGCTTAGAAGGGCAGAGTCCAGCCTCTCCTCCCACAAGAGTGCAGACCACGGACCCTCTTAATGTAAAATAACTGGCCTGAAAGCCCTAGTGCTTAAACCAGAATTAATACACTTTTAGAATAACAGACACTGAGCCCTCAATCAGCAGTTCCCAACTTAGAAGGATGTAAGCTACCTGTTCTGCCACTACAGTGCAGACCACAAACCCTCTCAATGTAAAACAACTGGTCTGAAGCCCAAGTGTTGAAACTAAAAGGCTTAGAATGAGTTACACCAAGCAGTAATAAATACAATTGAGTACTTTTAAGATGACACAAAAGCAAAATAAAGTAGGAAGAAACACAAGTACAGTAAAAGCAGATGATTTTTTTTTTCAGAAAAGTAGCAAAAGCAGTAGTAAATACAATTCTCATGCAGTGCAAGCTGGCACACTTGAATATGTAGCAATATTAGTCCACACACAGCTTGAAAAAAATGTAATTAAATTAAAAAGGACTAAAAGCAAGTGCAGAAAGGGTTAATTAGGTAGAATGCGGTAAAGAGATGGGCCTGGGGGAGTGTCTTAGATCAAATCTACAGTGGGGCGGGCACTGCAAAAGCCACCAAATTTAAACTACAGCCAAGAACTGGGAGAGGGGGGTGGGAAAAAACAGTTTCAACACAGATGTGAGGAATGTGCAAATTATAAAGCCAAAAAATATATACTGTTCTCTCTCTCTCTCTATATATATATATATATATATATATATATATATATATATATATGTATATACAACAGATATCTAAGCAAACAATTTAGCTCTATAATACAGAATAATACAGAAAAATATACTCAGCTCTATATATTTGCAGATAGTTGTGTAAGGCTGTCTCTCAAACTAAGGTTCCAGTTTGAATGCAGATTGTTAATTAACAGGACACACAACACTAGCTCAATTATATAGCTGAAGACAAGGCTGGAAATGAGGGGGGGGTGGGGAAAAACAGTTTCAACACAGATGTGAGGAATGTGCAAATTATAAAGCCAAAAAATATATACTGTTCTATCTCTCTCTCTCTCTCTCTATATATATATATATATATATATATATATATATATATATATATATATATATATATATATATATATATATATATATACAACAGATATCTAAGCAAACAATTTAGCTCTATAATACAGAATAATACAGAAAAATATACTTAGCTCTATATATTTGCAGATAGTTGTGTAAGGCTGTCTCTCAAACTAAGGTTCCAGTTTGAATGCAGATTGTTAATTAACAGGACACACAACACTAGCTCAATTATATAGCCGAAGACAAGGCTGGAAATGAGGGGGGGGGGGAACAGTTTCAACACAGATGTGAGGAATGTGCAAATTATAAAGCCAAAAAATATATACTGTTCTCTCTCTATATATATATATATACAAGAGATATCTAAGCAAATAATTTAGCTCTATAATACAGAATAATACAGAAAAATATACTCAGCTCTATATATTTGCAGATAGTTCTGTAAGGCTGTCTCTCAAACGAAGGTTCCAGTTTGAATGCCCCCCACACATCCAGCCTAGACCACCAAAGAGAGAAACTCATGTCTGCACTGCTGATGTTTGACAATGATGGAAAGTCGAGAAATTGTGGTCAACTTGTTGCTCTTATATACACTTCAACAACCCCCTCCCACGTACTCACTCATGAACAAGCATAAGCCGCAGCAATGAATGTCTTTGCATAGCATATGAAACAGTAAACATTTTAGGAAGCATACATCACTAATGTGATAGATGTCAGAATGATTCAAAATACCTTTCCACTACTTACCATAAGTGCATTTCCTAACAGAGATCTTGATGTCTGCATTTCCTGACAGAGACCCTGATTTCTTGACTGCCAGGAAAATATGTTTCCAGATGGCAACCCTGGTAATACATACAGTACTAATTCAATTCTCTATGCAAATATCAGATGAAATTATATGCTGTAGCTGTTAGAAAAGGGTCTCCAATGGATTCATACATATATACATATATTACATATATACAAATATTTCAAGCACAGGCATTAATGACCTTCTAGCCTGCCAATATACCAAAACAGTTTTTCCCCCATAATAAGTGCCCAGGCAGTTCTTAAAAATATCTAAACTAGTACTTGCTTTAATGTAATTTGGTAGTCTGTTCCATGCATCAGCTACTCTGTCAGAGAACCAATTAGTACACGTTTCATTCCTATAGAACCTTCTACGTAGGTTATCTGATGATTCTTTAGTACTTTTTGATAACCACAAACATTCCCAGAGGTAGTTGTCTCTAAATGTCCTATATACCTGAACAACGTCTCATCTTAAATATCTATATGAGTCACTGCACAACTTTAGATATTTTAGTATTTTATAATAACTTAAATTTTGACATAAAAGGATGCCCTTGGTATATTTCCACTGCACTTTTTTTTCCTGTTTATTCATGCTTGTTTTCTTATAAGGTTTCGATATTGTTATTCCATACTTAGGTTTGTGTCTAATGTAATTAACAAACAATAACTTTATAATTTCTGATTTCCTAAACTTTATAAATCTTTTATACAAGTATAGTTCTATAATTATCATTAACAAAGTGGTTGATATGATTAGAAAAACTCATAGCTGAATCTACCCGTATACCCAGATCCTTCAATGAGTCTATAGTTTCAATCACTGTGTGCTGTATTAGATATTCACCTTTCAATGCATGCCTCTCAAATCTCATATGCTTAGTTTTTAATGTATTTATCAGTATATTATTCTCCCTTACCCAAACGGTCAATTTAGTCAAGCTCTTTTGCGGACATGCTTTATCTGTAATACATGTAATCAGTTTACCCAATTTCAAGTCATCTGCATATAAAGTGTAGAACACCTCAGATGAAAAAGATAGATCTGAAAGATAAGCATGGACCTAGGATAGAGCCCTGTGGGATACCCTGACTGTAACCAAGAATTTTACCTGTATATTTGCGCATGATTTTTGTCATGTCCTATTAATAAGCCATGCAGCTATCCATCTTCTCAAGAATACATCAATACCTACTTGTTCTGATTTATGTATCAGTGCTTTGTCTATGACCCTGTCAAATGCTGAAGTTAAATCTATATAAATCACATTACAGCACAATTTTTCATTCATAGCTGTTATCATATTGTTATAGAACATCATGTTACAGGTGGTAATAGATCTGTTTTCAGCATATAGGTTCATAGTTGCATAGGTGTGTACTAGGCTAATGGCCCTGGAGCCTATACAAGCCTAGCCCATAGAAGTGCCCTGGCATTGTGCCACCCAACGTTAGTTTCTAGTGTCTCTATCAAGTAGATGCATGCTGCTATCTGCCTTCAAATCCCAACCTTTACAGTTCTGAAAATAACCAGTACTGCCTACTCCATTATTTTTCCACAACATGAAAGTAGAGTTAAGGGTCTGTATGATTCTGGGTTTGTCCTATCCCCCTTAATAAATGCATGTCTCCATTTTGTGGAATCTTTATATTTTTATATGACCAAGTAAATAAAATATATAATGGTACTGGCAGTGGGTGTACACCAGGGTTCAGCTCTGAACACACTGCTGTTCATACTGATAATGGACTACATTTGCAAAATTGTTCAAGGGGACAGGTCAATAAAGTTGCTGTATGCAGACGATGTGGCATTACAGGCAGACTGAGCAAGAACTTCAGCAAAGGATAGGGGAATGGAATGGAAAACAGAATGTGTGTGGGATGAAACTAAGCACAGATAAGACAGTGTTAATGGCAGCAAACTAGGGAAATCAGAAGAAGCTGAGAATTGAGATCGAAGGAAAGATAGTGGAACAGGTAAACAGCTTCAAGTATCTGGGAGGGATGGCTGAGGAGAAGGGAAGTCTGAATGAAGAGATCAAAGCTAGAATCAGAGGGACTGCAGCCAACTGGCATAGAGACTTAATTGTAGTGTATGACACAAGAATGGCAAAGAATGAAAAGTAAGGTATAGAAGACACTGGTGTGACCAGTACTACTGTATGGTATAGAAATCTGGGCATTAATGGCAGAGCAGGTGAAGAAGCTAGAGGTGATGGAAATGAAATATCTGAGAAGGGTGGTACGAAGAAATGATGACATAACAGCAGAAGCCAAAGTAGCTCCAACTGCAGTAAAGATCAATGAGAACAGATTCCAGTGGTTCAGACACATACAGAAAAGCAAAAACAATCTAGTGAAGATGATTTGGGACAGACAGGAAGAAGGTAAGAGGAAGTGAGGATGTCCAGCAAAGAGGTGGATGGATTGTGTGAAAGAAGATCTGCAACAGTCAGGCATGAGTATCGAAGAAGGCAGGCATGTGGTACTGGATTAAGAGAGATTGTTACAGTTAACATGGTACCCCGACCCCATGTAGAAAACGGGAAAAAGGGGGCCGATGATGATGATGATGATGTTGGTACTGTTAGCTTTTTCTGTAGTGTTCTCAGGTCATTATTACTAATTCTGTCTTGTCTCTGTGCTTTATTTAGATGTTGTTTGCATAGTCCTTTTTCAGCATAATCAAATTTGATTTCAGTGCCTGATGTTGCATGAATGTCAATAGACCAACTAATCACCATCTTTGTGGAGCCAACTTGTTTGCATAAGAGTTTATAAATATATTTGTAATCTGCTGTGTCTGAGAATAAGTTTTAGAATCTACATACAGTTTATTAGGTTGTGTGTCATTACTCCTTCCACATCTTATGCATCTGTGAAATGGCTTCCTATTATACTCAATGTCTTTATATAATTTTCTTCAAATTTTTCTTGATCTTGTCTCACACGATGCTTAATTTGCTTGTCCAGCTTGTTTATTTCAGTTTACAAAGTTATAGTTACCATCAGAGATGCATCAAATATTGCTATTTTTGAACTGTTATATTTTTGACCTGGCAAAAATCCTGTGTTGTGTCTGACAGATATTGTAAAATATCTGGTGCAAAAAATTCTGTTCTCTGATCTTGAAAAGTGAACACCATCCCATCTGAATGCATGTGTGCCCAGAATTAGGCTCAGATGCTGTGCACATTTCCATTTTTTTAAATGTGACATTTTTTTCATGTAGGTATTTACGCAAAAAATCTTTTCTTTCACAGTGGCATTACTCTCCTTTCTATATGTGATGCGTGAAAAATACATCCTAACACCTTTACACACGATGTTATCCAAAAGGGCTATAAGTTCCATACTAACAGTCAGAGTCCTTGTGGATGAGATCATTTGTACCAACATGAATAAAAACAGGTCCGTACGTCCTTACATAAAAGTGTTCTAAGGCCTGCCTCACATCTTCTGTTTTTCCTCTTGGAAAGCATAACACTATTCAATGTTCATTAAGTTTTCTGCAAATGCAAGTATAATTTCCTCTAATAATTGAATCTCCAATTACAAGAAGATCTTTTCTCACCAGATTCGAAAAACTGTCAGCCTACATACACTAAAGCACTGTTGGTGATTCTCTGCTGGGTGAGGAAAGTAAACCTTTTTTGTTTTGTTTTGTGACTTGCTGATAGAATTGCTTTCTGTTTTACCTCCTCCATTTTGTTTTCTGTTATAAGATATCTGCTTGGCCTGTTGTTTTTGCTCTATGTGAGAGGTAGACACTTACACTTTCTAGGCTGCACATTTTACATGTGTTTTCATTAGTTAAATTGTCTCTTGAGTGACACTTACATGCACAATGAATTTCTGGACCTTTATCTTTTCTAAAAATATTTCAAACCTGAATAAACCAAAACCCTGCTGGTGATTTCTTGCTAGTTTTTCTCAGCCACCCTTCCATTTGTTGATCTACTTTTTAAACTTGGTGATTTTAAGGAGCCCGCCCCTAGTGTAAATTGAGCTTAATAAGCTCCTCAATTTCTAAACTGCTGTTGATATCTTGAGTTATTTATTTGCCTTTCCTTGTGCTTATATTGAAAGAGTACATTTTGCCTCCCATTATTTTACTGATTTACTTGCTCTGAATTTATTATCTAGCTAACTGTTGGATAAAGTAGTGTATTTTTAAACTCTAGCAAGCACTTGTTTTTACATCAAGAGGTCAGTGGATTTTCTATCTAGTGCACTGGGAGGCAGCCTGGTCTGTTTAGGTTGGATAAACACTTGAGATTTCTACATGTAGTTTTATTGGCTGCTGGACTTATTAATTAACTTACCTTGTTTTTAGAGCCTTTATAAATTCTGTACAGTTGAGTGGCTCTTGGCTCATTTATACAAAGCAAAGTACTTTTATTGAATAATCACACTGTTATAATCTGTTTAAAGTACACTGCTGTAACTGTATCTTTACGTTTGTTTGTGGCTGCATATCTTTTAAATGTGATTGTGGTAACATTTCCCTTTTCTGTGCTTTTACATTAGGAGGACTGGGATTATTCATCTAGTAGCAGCAGTTGTTTACCTATTCTGTCTGAGCTGGGAAGCACATAAAAAGGCTCTAAGAATTTTTTTTTGCACTTCTCTCAAATACGGTGACTGTATTTAAACGTTAAAAAAAGTACTGTCGGCTGCTACTTTAAGTAGTTAATTGCATTGTATTACATTGTATTTGTTAATAGTTGGACTGTTGTAGGTAGTTTGTGTGATCTTGTTACACTTGGGCTCCAAGCCAGCTATTTTACAATAAGTAAGTGTTTTTCTGAACCCTTGTGGCAGAAGTGTATTGCTGTAACCAGTCTGAGCTGGGGATCGCTAGTAGAAGTCTTAATGTGTGCTTTCCTGATTGGTAGTTAGCTTAAAACTTGTTTCTCTTTGCTCATTTTTAAGTCTCATGTTTGTGTTGCTCTTCATGCAGAGGTGGTCAGCAGTGCCCTTTACAGACAGAAAAGCCTAGAAGCTCAGTTTTTCCATAAACAGTTGTCAGTGAAACCTTTCCAAGCTTTTCTGTTGCTCGAGGAACAACTCAGTTGCGCAATGAGCAGCACTGCCTTATTGATCAACCTTAGCCTACACAAAGTATGAGTCTGTCTCGTAGTCTCTGAGCTATCAGCAAAGTCCTGTCAGTTTAACCAATTCCCTTCCTTAATAAAATATACAGTAAGAGCCTGATAGAATGGATGGGTAGCTTCTCATCATCTCTCTGGCCAGCCTGAAAGACATGGACATCCGGAGTAAATGTAGCAATTGTCTCATGTATACTGACAACCACTTACTGCTGAAACAAACAAATACTTTATGTGAGAGATGTAGTTACACTATGAAAGTGGAGGCAAGACTCTCACATAAGGACAAAGTGAATGCCAAACAGGTTGTCATCACATACACACTTCCCATACTAAATAAGGACACAACACATAAACCCACATATGCAGAGGTACTCAGTAGTAACTTCCCAAAAGATCAGGGGCCTCCCAAATGGAAACCACTTACATACATAACAATTCAAAAAATAACCAAAACACATAGTAACACACACATACACCAGTGTCCCAAACAAGAAGCCCATAAGGCATAACACCACAAAACCAAATGTATTGGTCATAGGTGACTCCACTGTGAGACACACAGATGTTCCCTCACCAGGCTAGATAAAGAGAGGATTACAGTTAACTGCCTGTCAGGTGGCAAGATCCATCAAGTCAGTCAACCACTCAAGTCACTCAACCACAAGTACTGGTATGAATCCATCTTAGTCCATGTGGGGGTAAATGACTTGAGATGTACCCCAATGGATTATATGAAGAAACATGACTGAGCTCTCAGATTATGTGTCACAGGCAGGTATAAGCCTTGCCTTGAGTAGCATTCTATTTTCTCTAAGGATGACCCCACAATACAAACACAAAATGATTTACTTTAACAATTGACTTAGTTTCTGGTGTCACTCCAAGGGGATCCACTATCTGTCAGCTTGAGAAGATGTGGTTGACAAACCACTATGCTTTGCTAAAGATGTTCTGCACCCATCTCCTGTACACCTTCAGATACTGCCAAAGGCATTAGCCACCCATATTGTGCCTTTTTTAGGCAGTGTCAAAATAACCAATCTCTTAACATAACAAAATCTTCTCTAGATAAACTCACGGTACTACTGTTTAATGCTAGGAATCTAAACAAGAATCTGCACTCCCTGGAAGCACTCCTTACTTTGGAAGAAGTGTATATCTATGCAATCACTAAGACATCATTGACAGGCTTGGAAAGCACCCAAGCCATGCAGGGCTACAATGCCTTCCATACAGTCAGGCCACTAACTGAGCATGAAAGAACCAAAGGAGGAGGTGTCTCCATCTTCATTAAGGATAAGTACATGTCTAGACTGTTCAAACAGTATGACTCTCTAGAGCTACTCCAGGTCCAATTAAGTATAGGGAAAACCCCTAGCACATCATAGCTAACTATAGGTCCCCCACCACGAAACAGGAAAAGCATACTGCATACTTGGACTTACTGGACTCACTTGCCATACAGCCCAACACCTTACTCGTGTGGGGATTTTAACAATCTTACTATCAACTGGAAAACATAGGGATAACAATACTGCAGGATAAGCACTGTTCTCCCACTCCATAGCTAGAACCTGGAATAATCTCCCTCCTGCTCTGATTTCTGCCCCTACCTCTTGTAATCTCCCTCCTGTTCTTATTTCTGCCCCTACCTCTTGTAATCTCCCTCCTGCTCTGATTTCTGCCCCTACCTCTTGTAATCTCCCTCCTGCTCTGATTTCTGCCCCTACCTCTTGTAATCTCCCTCCTGCTCTGATTTCTGCCCCTACCTCTTGTAATCTCCCCCCTGCTCTGATTTCTGCCCCTACCTCTTGTAATCTCCCCCCTGCTCTGATTTCTGCCCCTACCTCTTCTCACTTTAAAACCTCACTTAGAACACACTTAAAGAATAACTGTCTATGCCCATGTATTACATAAGTCCTCCAATTATTCCACTTATATACCTCACTTCCTAATATACCTACTGTAATATATATTACAGTCTAGGTCTTCTCCTAATGCTGATTGAATTTGTATACTTATTCTGTTATTAACCATGTGTAACTATTTTTCCTGTAAATATATATATATATATATATATATATATATATATATATATATATATATATATATATATATGTCTTGTTATGTCTTCTGCTGTATACTATATGGCCTCCACTGAAAATGGACCTGTGTCCAGTCGGACCATCCCTGTTAACAAATGTAAAATAAAAATAAATAAAATAAAATAGATGGCCAGAAACATGCTGGCTCAGAGGTTCTTGGACTTTGTTGGTGCAAATGCTCTGGAGCAGCTGGTCAGCCCACCCATAAGAGGCCCAAATATTTGGTAAGACTGGATCACAAATCTGTCTCATTTGATGTAATTATAAGACCATATACCCCTCAAGCTGAAAAACACAAGAATTTTTCAAAGACAAATTACTTCCTACTAAGTGATGGTATAAGAAGTTTCAAAGCCCCCTTGAATGGAGATAACATGGACTCCTACCCAGAGGTGTTCATAGGTTCATAGGTTTATAGGCAGGTACTAGGCTATTGGCCCTAGGGCCTATACAAGCCTAGCCAAAAAAGGTACCCTGGCTTTCACCACCCAAGAAAATGATTTTCCTGTGCCCCTGTCGAGCAGAGCCACAGAGGTGATCCCAGGGGTGAATTTCCTATTTCCCACCCATCATTATGATTTTTCTTGAAGAGTGCTAATGAGGAGCTTTGATTGATATAGATAGATAGTTTGTTCCAGAGTATGGGAAGTCTCTGGGGCAGGAACCTATCCATCCAGCATGTTCTGTTAATTGTGGTGACAAGGTTTAGGTCCCTAGAGCATGTAGCTCAGAGGGTTGGAATTTCTTTAAGTGGAGCATGTCCAACAGCTCTGGGTTTGACATAGCTTTGTATGTTAGGCAGAAATTGCCTCGGAGTAGGCAATATGCGACGGAGTAAAGCTGAAGTTTTTTTGAGACGGTCTGCGTAGGGCATCTGTTTGAGGCTGGTAATCCTCTTTGTGAGGTATTTCTGTGGCCTTACCAGTTGTTGTAGATGTCTTGTGAGGTACATACCAAAAGGGGTGCTGTACTCTATAATGGGTCTAATGAGTGATGAGTAGAGGGGAACAATGACCTCTTTTTTCCTGGATGAGAAACCTTTTGTGATGAGGTGTGCCACGTAGAAGGATTTCCTGACTACTGTGGCGATGTGATTATCAAAGGAGAGACTACTGTCCACCTTTGTCCCAAGGTCTCTTATCACACTTTTGGTGTTAAGTAGACTGCCACTTATGTGGCAGCGCATGGGTGCAGAGTTTTTGCTAAAGGGGATGACAATGCACTTTTTGGCATTGAGCTTGAGGCCATGGCTTTGACACCAGGCATCTGTCTCAGTGATGCCCTTTTATAAGATGTCCACATTGTTAGGAGTTTCCTTTATGGCTCCTAGTTTGCAGTCATCTGCGAACTTCATGAGCCAAAGACCTTCTGTGCTAGCCTGTACTTCAGAAAAGTAGATACCAAACAGGAGAGGACCCAGTACTGAACCCTATGGTACTCCACTTGTCACTGGTCTGAAGTCGGATTTGGAGTCTGCTACTTTCACAGTGTGGGTTCTGTCAGTGAGCCAGTTGGCAACCCATCTTGTGACATAGGGATTTATACCTAGTTTAGTGAGTATATCTATAAATCCAGAGTGAGGGATGGTGTCAAAAGCCTTGGTGAGATCCAGATAGGCTGCGTGAACCACCTTACCCTTGTCTACGGCTTTGGTGACTGCTTCAAAGAAGTCAATCAGGTTTAGGAGACATTATCTGCCTTTGACAAACCTGAACTGGGCGGGGTCCAGAGTTTGGAGATTACCAAT
Source organism: Protopterus annectens (assembly GCF_019279795.1). Classification (NCBI taxonomy): domain Eukaryota; kingdom Metazoa; phylum Chordata; order Ceratodontiformes; family Protopteridae; genus Protopterus; species Protopterus annectens. The sequence continues at coordinate 468,545,500 of NC_056740.1, read as the reverse complement.
GTCTTTGTTTATAAGTTCCGTGAAGATACATTCCATGGCCTTGCAGACCAGGCTCATTAGGCTAATGAGATGGTAGTTCCCAGGGTCTGTGGTGGGTCCCCCTTTGTGGAGTGGGATAACTGCCACTGTGTGCCATTCAATGGGTACAAAGCCTGAGGTGAGGCTATGAATGAACATGGTGCTTAGGTGGGGTGCCAGTTCATTCTGTAGTTCATGTAGAACGCAGCCTGGGATGTTGTCAGGTCCCAAGAATGCTGTGTTATTGGCTTTGGAGAGTGTGTTTTTTACCTGTGCAACCATGATTACAGGAACTTTGAATTCTTCCGGTATAGAGATGGGCTTTTTAGGGGGTGAGGGGAGGTTAAAGTTGGCACTGAACCTATCTGCCAATATGTTGGCAATATCAGTTGGTTCTGTATATTTAGTGCCATTGTGCTGTAACTCAGAGCAGATCTGGGTGTTGCTATTGAGATTCTTGACATAGCTATATAATACTTTGTGGCTATCTTTAGAATCAGTGGCAATTTTGTTTTCATAACTAGCTTTGGAGGATTTTATGAGGAATCTCAGCTTATTACTGAGCCTGACCAGAGAGTTCTTCCAGTCATGGGATTTTACTCTTTTTTGCAACAGTTTCTTTCTTCTGTTTGTTTATAGCAAGGGATCACCAGATTGGCTTCCTTTTTTTGGAAGATAGCATCTTGGTTCTGTTAGGGATAGCATGATCCATGCACTCATGTAAGTGCTTATAAAGTGCATTTGTGCAGGATTCAGCAGTCATACCTCTATTGTCCGTCTGCATGGGTGTCATGAAGTTTGCCACTTCTGTCTTAAGAAGCATGAAGTTGGCTTTGGAGAATTTTTTTATGGTGGTTTCCCTAATGGGGGGTGGGGCGAGATGTGGATGTCTAGGCTGATTAGCTTGTGGTCAGATCTGACCAACAAAGAATTGACCTCTGGTGTGAAACACGGGTCGCCCATGTTGGTAATGACCAGGTCTAGGATATTGCTGCCCCTGGTGGGGGTTTGAATAAGTTGATCCAAGGAGCTGGAATTTATGACTTACAAAAAATGTTGAACAAAAAAGTTGGTACATGAGTAGTTTTCCCAGTTAATGGTGGGGTAGTTGAAGTCGCCCATTATTTGGGTGTTGGGTTGTACCCTAATATTTTCCATTGTATCAAGAAATGAGGAGTGGGAATTCTGGGGCATGGTAGGGGATCTGTAGCAAGTTACAATTTGGATTGCAGTCTTGCCCAGAGTTAGTTGCACTTGGATAATCTCAGATGCATTATGCTGAGCAACTAGCCTGGAGGTGTGGATATCCTTAATGAATATGGACACGCCTCTGCCTTTAGTGTTTCAGGCCAGGTTAGAAAGCCGAAATGTGTGGTATGAATTATAGCCTGGTAATGCAGGGGTTCTCTCTGGAGTCTTGAACCAGGTCTCTGTCACTGCACAGATGTCGATGTTCTCCATTTTAAGGAGTGTTTCAAGTGAATGCATTTTGAGGTTTAGACTTCTAGCATTGACTAGCATTACCCTCAGATTTTGCTTGCTTGTACCTGTTATGGTGATGAATTTGTCATTTGTACCTTGCCTGAAAGAGGCACTATAGGGGTGGCAAGAGCCTTATCAAGTAGCCAGAATCTCAAGCATCATGGTCTGTCGATCATGTCATCCCAGGCAGACAGATACTGGATCCACTTAGAATGACACCAGGAGCTTAGCCAATTGTTGAAGTCAATCATTTTGTCCTTGTACTGTGATATCATTCTGGGTGATCAAACTGTGAATAAAAAAAACAAACTGCACTGAAGAAAAAACAACAGAATGCTCTCCAAATAACCTCAGACGCTGTGAATCAAATCACCAGCCACAAGAATAAACGAAAGGTAAATTTACCTTTTGTTTATTCTTGTGGCTGGTGATTTGATTCACATCGTCGGATGTTATCTGGAGAGCTTTCTGTAGTTTTTATCATTCTGGGTGATGGCAGGATGCTACTCAGGTCTAAGGTCATACATGACTGGGCTACATGATCGGACAGCTCCTTTATATCTCTTTTCATGTAGTCCAGGGAGGTATGTCTCAGGTCATTCATACCAACATGTGCAATGACAGAGTCATATTTGTACTTGTTGTGGAGTGACCTGAGTACATGCATTATGTGGCAGATCCTGGCACCCGACAGGCAGCTGACAGTAACTTTCTCCTTGTTTAGCCTGGTGAGTGGAACATCAGTGTGCCTGACTATAGAGTTACCTATGACTAGAGTGCTGGGTACGTTCTTATGCCTTATGGGCTGTGGTTGAGTGGCGCACTGAGTTTGTGGGCTATGTGTCATTTGGGTTGTGTTGGGTGGTGGAGGTTGCATGTGTTTCCACTTTGAAGGTCTCTGTTGCTTGGGAAGATTTTTATTGAGAGCCTCTGTGAATGTAGGTGTGTGTTTTGTGTTGCTATGTGTGTGTTTTGATGGTGTAGGTTTTGAGGGACTATGTGATGAGTGTGGTGTGGTGCAAGTGTTTACCTTCTCCTCTTGACTGTCTAGTCCAGTCTTGGGTGAAGAGAGCTTTGCTTCCAGTTTGGCTATATAAGTTCATCTCTCACAGGTTGTAGTGTTGGGTGGTAGGAGGACAGGGTTGTCTGTGTAGATGAGGCAATTGCTGCATTGCCCCAAGATGCCCAGATTCATCAGGTAGGCAGGAGAAAACACCAGGAGCTGACCCTTAGACATGCCTGTATAGGTGCTTATTTATTAAGTACTAAAAACTGTTTTCCTCTAGACAAGTGAGGAAAGTTGAGTGCTGTAGTAATTTGTAGCTTATTTAGTGCTTACAGCGAGTTCTGAACAAGTGCTGAGCTCAGAGAAACAGATAAATGCTCTGTATAACCAGTTAAGCAGTTGTATAGAATTGGCTGTACCTGATTGGATTAAAACCAGGTCTTGGTGAAAAAACAAGCCACCCTGGTGCACCCTTAGTATAAACAGGCTACAGAACAAGAGAAAGAAATTAATGTTCAAGAACAAAAGGAAACTGGCTCAGCAGAGGAAGAAATCCCTCTCTAGCATAAACAAACAAATTAAAGAGATCTTGTCACGTCCTCCAAAGCTAATTACGAAGTAGAAATAGCCTCCCTAGCTAAGGATAATCATAAGGCATTCTTTACCTGTGTCTGAAATCTAAAACAGAATACCCATCTATGCACTGAACTGGTTGTGGATGACACCACTCATACGCAACCAGATGTAATAGCCAACCTGCTAGCTGACAGATTTGGAGCAAACATCACCCCCCCATCCCCTCCAGTTAACCCCAAAGTAACCTAACACCATTTCTCAGCCTATTGTCTCATAAGAACAGGTCTTCCTAGTGCTCTCCAAGGCCAAAAACACAGCATCAATGGGTCCAGACAAACATCCCAGGTTGCCTTTCAAACAATTTAAAACATTACCTACTAGACCTACTTGGATCCCTGTCTAACCAGAGCCTGCGAACTGGCTATGTTCTGCCAGAATAGAGGGCAGCAACAGTAATCCCTCTGCACAAAGGGGGACCATCAACCGACCCAGGAAATTATAGGCACATATGCTTGACTAGACTCATCTGCAAGGCCATGGAAAAAAATCATTATAGACCTTATTAACAAGGACATAGGTAATCTCCAAACTCTGGACTCAACACAGTTCAGATTCATTAAAGGTAGATCATGCCTTTTAAACATGGCTGACTTCTTTGAGAAATTCACCAAGGGCCTGGACAAGGTAAAGACAGTGCATACCACCTATCTTGACCTAGCCAAGGCATTCAACACAATTCCCCATTCAGCTATTCTAGAAAAACTCTCCCATTTGGGAATTAACCCCCTACATTACCATATGGGTAGCCAATTGTCTCACTGACAGGACACATACTGTCAAATTGGTTGACTTCCCCTCTAACAAAAGACCAGTCATTGCTGGCATACCACAGGGTTCTGTGGTAGGCCCCTTACTGTTCAGAATTTATTTCTCATAGTCCAGGTAAACTTGGATGGCCTGTGGCTGACCAAGTTTGTTGACAATTTGAAATTGGGAGCAATCACTGAGTGCTCCAATGATGTTAATATACTGCAGGCAGGGTTAATGCAGACAAATGATTGGTGCCAAGCCACGGATTAAAGCTACATGCAAAAAAAAAATGCATTATTATTCCCGTGGGGAAAGCTGACATCCCTGCTAATTACATTATAGACAGAACCACCCTAAGAGTAGATCCAGTGGTTCATGATCTGAGGACTCAGGTTGATCGCAATCTGAACTTTAACCATCGTGTATCCATAGTAGTAAGGAAATCCTTCTATGTGGCACATGTTATAAGTAAAGGCATTGCATCTAGATCTAAGGATGTTATAATTACATTATACTTGCCCTTCATAAGACCAAAAATTGAGTACAATACTCTCTTTTGCATGTACCTCATCAGACACCTGCAACAATTGGAGAGACCACAGAAGTTTCTCACCAAGAAATTACAGGCTACACAAAACAAGTCTTATGTGTAAAGACTGAAAGCCCTGTCACTATATTCTGTCTCCTACAGGTTGCTAAGGGGTGACCTATAACTGGCTTACAAAGAATGTCTGACCCAGTCCTGATGGAAATGCTACACATTCATAAATCAAAGTGCATGAGGTTAACTCGCTCGAGGGATCTTAACCTACCCCCTGACATGAGCAGGTCATGCTGAAGAGATAGATACATCTCCCAGAGACTGCCAGTTCTCTGGAACAAGCTTCTAATTCATGTGAAACAGAGCCCCTCCCTGACCCTCTTCAAATGCAACCTAGATTAATGGATGGGTGACCAAATATTTACTCCTGGAGTGGCACCCATATCCTTACTGGACAGAGGAAGTCGGTATTAACTACCATAGACTCCTACCTCTGTTAACTTCACTCTCCTAACCACTGACAATTAGGGCAACTTGGGATAAATATGGCTAGGCTTGTAAGGGCTCTAGGCCCGTTAGCTTAGTAACTTTCTGTGAACCTATGAACTTCTAATTCAGTAATATCTGCTCTATCAGTTGTTGTAAAGGAACGAACTTCATCACCACTAACCCTATTAATCCAGCTGCTTTCATGAACTTCATCACCACTAACCCTATTAATCCAGCTGTTTTCATGAACTTCATCACCACTAACCCTATTAATCCAGCTGTTTTCATGAACTTCATCACCACTAACCCTATTAATTCAGCTGCTTTCATGAACTTCATCACCACTAATCCTATTAATCCAGCTGCTTTCATGAACTTCATCACCACTAATCCTATTAATCCAGCTGTTTTCATGAACTTCATCACCACTAATCCTATTAATCCAGCTGCTTTCATGAACTTCATCACCACTAATCCTATTAATCCAGCTGTTTTCATGAACTTCATCACCACTAATCCTATTAATCCAGCTGTTTTCATGAACTTCATCACCACTAACCCTATTAATCCAGCTGTTTTCATTGCTTGCTACATTTGCAGGCATACAATTCTTATCCAGCTGGCTTTGTACATGGATGATAAACAGAGAAAAGGTGCATCAGAACTAAGGCCTCATTCATATTGCAGACCTATGCCTAGCTTAGCAGTATGCAATAAGAGCTTATTGTGTAACTGACTGATTTAATCAATTGCTGTACCAGCTACATACATAGATGGGAACACATTTTCATTGATTAAGACTATGCTTGTGGCCAAGAAAACCATCAAGAAGGTCAGACGCATCACCCACTACTACTGACTGATGATGGCAGCCATTAAATAGATTCAGACCTCATTATACATACTGGCTTTAAATGTTGTTAGGAAAGCACCTTGCTTGATAAGTGAGGACACTGTATTCCAGAAATGGGGGATATCATCTGTTGAGTCTGTTATGCCATCTACTGTCATTAATGAAGTATGTCGGCATTAGCAGACTTGATTTGCTATGGTCTCCTCATATCAGCTTTCATGTTACAGAAGTAAAAATCATAAATGCAGTGGCCAAGGAACTGATCCCTCTGGGACACAGGTGGTAATGTTTTTCTGTTTAGTGCAAACATTGCCAAACCAAATGGTACCGCTCCTTATCAGATACCATTTTAGCTATTCAGTGAAGTAGCATGTGTAATATGGAGTTGGTAGAGTCTGTGAATGATCCCAGCATGGAGGATAGTGACAACGGCTTTTGCAAGGTCCAGATAGTCTGCATGGTCTGTATTCCTTATTTATGGCCTCAAGTAACCCTTTGAAATAATTCAACCATGCTGATAAGACATGCTTCATCTTTTACAAAGCTGAACTAGAGCATATCCAGGAATATACTTTCACTTATGTCATTGTTTATTAGTTCAGTTATAATGCATGCCATAGGCTTGACAATAATACTAATGAAACTAATAGGCCTGTAATTCCAAGGGTCAGTAAAGGAACCACCTTTATGCAAGGCCACCACAACAGCTGTTTTTCACACCATAGGAATATAAGCAGGGGAGAGACAGTTTGAAGAGTTGATGGAGGGGTTCTGCTTGATGGACTTAACTCTTCTCAGCATACATCCAGGGATATTGCTTCACTGGAATTCATATTTTTAACTTTGGAAAGTGGCAAAAGAACTTTGATTTCATGAGGGGTGATTTCAGGTTAACGGGAGGGGCAGAGGGGAGGGTGGGTTGGAACTGAAACACAGATTGTCCACAAGAATATTAGCAATGCCATTGTGGTTAGAGAAGGAGGCACCATTAAACCTAAGTTTAGTGTCTGTACTGATGTGTTAGAATAAGTTTACAGGATGTTACCTGGCAAACAGTCCAGGAGATTATTGAAGATACTAGCTCAATTTTCCCAGCGTACTGCCTATTTAAGATTTGCTCAGGATCACACAGTAGGCAAATAGACATTGAGTGAATCAAACATTGGACTGAAGGGAGCAGCAAATTCACAGCTCATGGCCTTAATCTATTGTGCTGGCTGCAGCTTCTAATGTCTTTGTGTACTACATTTACATTTGTGATAGCGGTGTACATAATTATTTAAGAATATAATATACTTTAACAAGTCAGAACTATAAGCCCATTTTAATAAAGAATATGTAGGCATACTTTTAAACTTCTGACTGCTAAAATCACAACACTTGCTTTTAAAAATCACAGCAGACATCCAAAAAGAGCAATACATTGTATTATTATTTTCAGAACAGAAATTCTTTATATACAAGATTAGTGACAAAGACATAATTGGGAAACCTTAATTTAGCTATTTTACAATACATGTACACTAGAAAAGGTCTAAATGCATGCAGAAGATCAATAAATCTATAAAAAACAAGACAATATGTTTGTAAAATCATTGATCTGTACTTAAATTATTAATAGGTGGTTATGCAGATGTGTATTCCTTTAGGCTAGGGGTGGCAGTGAAAGGGACAGTAATTTAAATGTTTTTTTAAATTAAAATAGCACAAAATATATTCACATATATAAAAGCAGCAGTGCCTGTAGACGTACACATGGTTCAGCACTATAAATGATAACATTTTACTGACGTTTGCAGGTGCTAAAACAGATGCTGAGCATAACGTTTCCTCCACTGCTTAAAAGCATTCCTTTCCTCCAGTGTCCATTTTACAGTAAGGTGCAGCTTCCCTCTTGGCAAGTCTATAAGAGGACATACTTTGGTACAAAATGGGGTACAGACTTTCAATGGTACAGAGCTAACCACAAGAATGTCCTCAGTTGCTCTGTAAGTGTCGTAGCAGATAAACTACTGAATTGCAACATGCAAATATAACAGAGCATCAAAAAAGTCCACAAACTTGGTCTCTTATATTGTAGCAGGCAATTTCTAACCAGCAGTACAATAAAAACTAAAAAAAAAATCTACCAAGCTCAGCTTTCCACTCTATGATTCCTTGAAGCCTCTTGCGTTTGAGATAACATAGGACATCAGTTTTTCAGCTGCATGGCAATTCTGAATTTCCATGACTTTTTTTCTTTTTATGTCTGTCATGGGCAAATTCAGGCCATTAAAGCCAACCCCACTAACTGTAGACATGCACATTTCAGCCTTCTTATGACCTCTTCAGCACAGCATAAGTGGAATGTTTCACTAATGTTTGGAAACAAAGGGTTGTTATACCCATCTGATGTCCATTACTATTAGGGTGACTGCAAAATATCCCAACTAACAAACTAAAACAATGAGTACCCAAGGTCATGCAGAAAAAAACAATCAGTAAAAACTAAAAGAAAAACCTAGCTAAGCTAGACTTTCCACTGTGTGATTCCTTGAAACCTCTAGTGTTAGAGGTAACATGGGCTATATGCAAATGACACCTCAATGATATCAGGTGTTTCAGCTAAATGGCAGTTCTAAATGTCCATTACTTTTTTTCTTGTTAAATTTGTCATGGACAAATTCAGGCCATTAAAGCTAAACCCTCTAATGCAACAGGTTTCAAGGAATCACACAGTGGAAAGTCTAGCTCGGCTAGATTTTTCTTTTAGTTTTTACTGATTCATTTTTATGTGTGACTTTGGTACTTATTGTTTTATCAGCAGTACAAGGAAAACTGTAGCTACTACCTTTGTTCTCCCATCACTACTCTATATATTTCCAGTTTACACTAACATACAACAATATCTCCTTACTAAACTTGAGCAATGTGAGATAATATTGCCATATCTCACCACTATCTTGACCTGCTATACCTGCAGTAGCTTAAACTACCACATTACCTTTCTTTAACACAAGGGACCATTATTCATAATATTGTCAATAACCTCAAAAACTGCCCTGCAATTCTTAACCTCTGTTGAGATGCTGTAGTATATGCCGATAGGTTGAACTGTTTTTAAGTTCAATTTACTCCTGAAAATCACTTTCTCAACAGGGCTTCATTTCTGCAGAGAAATGTCTTCCTACTTTGAGTTTGTGAGTCTGTAGTTAGTATTTATCAGTTTGGAGGGTGAGGAGATTTGTCCATGGGCAGTACAGGAAAACTTCCCCCTGCAAAAAACACATTTATATTTCATTGGTCAGTAGGGGTACTTAGTTATGTACTTATAGGTTCATAAGAAGGTACTTAGTTATGTACTTATGTTTTGGCTTTATGTGTGTTGGTATGATGTGTTTTTATTTCTTTCGTTCTTTTTTTTAGTTCATGGTTTCAGATTTTTGAGTGTTGAGATTTTACATGTTCACTATTTGCTGACATAATCCCATATATACACATTTATATATATAAATATATATATATATATATATATATATATATATATATATATATATATATATAGATATGTGTGTATATATCAAAATGAGAAAGGGAGACATATATTCATATCTATACACATATGCAAGCACAAACACACACACACACACACACACACACACACACACACACACACACACACACACACACACACTCACACACACACACACACACACACACACACACACACCTATATATTTATACACATGCATGGCAAGCACAGCTATAGATGCATGTACACACACAGACAGACCGTAGACACACAAGCTCATTTTATGCTGTACTTTATTTTATGTATTTATTTAAAGTTGCTAATTTTTTGAAATCTCTGTGTCTTGATCTAGAAGACAAATTTTCTCTATTTTAAGTTTGTCTGTCAACACTCATTGGTATAAATAATACAAAATATGAACAAAATATATGCAAACAAATACCTGAATTTGCATGTTAAAAAACAGGCAGCTGTGGTGCAACTGCATAGCAGAATATTTTTTATTTGCTGTTGGTTACTAGAAGAGATATTATGTCCTAATTTGTTACAGTATCTGACATTTAGGTAAATTAATGTTTACTTGCAGGGTCAGGACTACACATGATTTGTTTACAATAATCTACGTCATGCCTTAAATGTTATAACTGGTTGCTATGATACTGCTTGCTTTCTGCTGTCTCTTGTTGATAAGTGCACCGATTCGTTTTAATGGTATAAAGTCCTATCCACTGCACTAGCCACACTGCTATTTATAAATGAAACTGGTTTGATGTGGTTCAAGTGCAAACTATATATTTTTAATTGTTTTAACAATGTAACTTACATTTTCATCCATAAAATCTACTCTCTCTTTCATTTGTACTAATGTGTTGCATAAATTCCCCTAAGCTGTTCACTTGTTTTCCTACACTGTACCCAAAGTGCGTACCCCGGCTCTGGTAAAGATAAAAGGTATGAACTGGGTTTGGCCTTCTGTTTGTAATATGCATGTCATACCCCTGTCTACATAAGTTGTCGCCAGTTTTTTTTTCTGTTTACACCTATATCCCAAAGACATATTTGAAAGAGAAATCTAATAAACCCCCCACAGACATGTAGGTGTGAATATGTGTGTATGAATGTATGTGAGTGTGTGTGTGTGTGTGTGTGTGTGTGTGTGTGTGTGTGTGTGTGTGTGTGTGTGTGTGTATGCACGTGCATTGGGTGTGTGGGTCTGTATGAGTGCATGTGAATGTGTGTGTGTGTGTGTGTGTGTGTGTGTGTGTGTGTGTGTGTGTGTGTGTGTGTGTGTGTGTGTGTATGATCGTGCATTGGGTGTGTGGGTCTGTATTAGTGCATGTGAATGTGTGTGTGTGTGTGTGTGTGTGTGTGTGTGTGTGTGTGTGTGTGTGTGTGTGTGTCTGTGTTTTGTGGATTTGGTATATATAAGTTTGGAGAGTGAGGAGATTTGTCCATTGGTAGTGTATGTGAGCTTGGCCCCACATAAGTGACCGGTTCTGTACCTCTTGTGAGAGCTGGGATTTACTCCAGCAGTCTGTTGACCGTGAAAATGAATGAATGAATGAATGAATGAATGAATGAATGAATGAATGAATGAATTGCATTCCAACAGTACTCCCTACATAATGCATATCTACATAGTGCTACTGTATTTTTCTTTGGTGAATTATTGGGTGAAATACTAGTCACCTTAGATTGTGGTGCAGTAATCATGACTTCAAGTTTGCACTATAACAGAATGCATTATTTTACGGATTTAGTGAAACAGTCCTTCATTTGCACTACGTTTTGCATACTTCTGGAAAATACCTTTCAGTGCTGTGTGTTCAGTACTTCTGGACATGATGAAATCTACGAGCCTGAGATAACAAACCCATACAGTTTAAGTAAACATACCCACTCAGAGTTTTCCCTTTTTCTTTCTTTTACGTAGTGTCTTCATAACTTCTCACATGAAGGATTCATTACAAATATGTCCTCAAAGTAACTATATAAGCTGTACAGCCTTGAGTACAGATTTCAGGCTGATGTTTCTTCCTTTGTTGTTGTTGTTTCTGTTGATGGTGTTTTCAGTGTTTCCTTTTACTGCCCTGTATGAAAATACCTGAGTATTCAGTAAAAGTATATAAAATTCAGTCCTTCCATGTTTGTGTTTAAAGCTGACGATGACCACTCTTGGCAGCATGTTGCCTCATCTTTCTTGCTTTATTGCATCTGGGGTCCAGGATATACTGCTATACACCATAAGGAGGGCAATAGACAGGAAAATGTTGTTTCCACAGACTTCTAAAGTAGTACACGTATTACATTTAACTGTTTGTATTACATGTAACTGTTTGTATTACATTTAACTGTTTGTATTGCATTTAACTGTTTGTATTGCATTTAACTGTTTGTATTGCATTTAACTGTTATGATACACATATCTGACTGCCCAGAACTGTCACCAGTGTCAGGATACACCGACATGTTCACAAAAAGGATAACTTTTGTTATCTGTATAAATTTGCAGCACAGTGAATATAAGGGTAATAGTGAATTATTGGAATTAAACCTTCATAAAATGAAAATGCTATATAATTATCTTAAAGTAGCAATAGGTATAATTCATGATCATAGTATATATGGACTTAATCAGCCTTAAATTACTTATCATCACATAGATTCAAGGATTCATACACTGTTACTAGGCTGATAACCCAAGGGGCCTTTCCAAGCCTAGCTAAGTTTTCCCAAAAGAGTAATAATGTCTTGTATCCAAATAGGACACTGAGGGTCAGGCATTTATAAGTTACCTCTGTCCATAGGGTACATGGGTGCCAGGCCTGGTGTAAATTTTCTATTCCCCATTTATATTGGGTAACAGATGAACTTAGCTTCACAGAGACCCTGTATTTCTCATAATATTTGACTTACAAATATATAGGAAATTAGTAAGTGTGAGGTATGTGTACGGTTTGTAAGCCAGGCATAGATCACCTCTCAGCGATCTATAAGAGACTGAGCAAATGTAAAGGGCTTTAAGGCACTCCATATAAGGCAGGTTTGTTATGCCTTGTATTCTTTTTTAAGGAACCTCTGAGGTCACTCTAGTTGCTGCATATGCCTGGTCAGGTACATACCAAAGGGAGAACTGTGCTCTATGATTGGTCTGATAAGGGCAAAGTATAGTGGGATAATGACCTCTTTGGACCGAGATGCTATGTCCTTACTTATAAATTGTGCAACATAAAAAGATTTTCTCACCACTGTGGCCGTATGGTGTTCGGAGGTAAGGTTACTGTCTACATGCACACCCAGATCACTGACCACGGAGTTGACTCTTAGGTGTGCATTATCAACATTGAAATTAGCCAGGATAGTTAACTTCCTAAATGGTACAATTATGCATTTCTTAGCATTAAGTTTAAGACCATGGCTTTGGCACCATTTATTAGTCAGGGAGAGGCTTTCTTGAAGAGTGCTGTTGTCTGCAGGGGAGTTGATATTAACCCCCAGCTTGCAATCATCTGCAAACTTAGTCAGGCATAAATCTTCAGCATTTGCTTCCATTTCAGAGACATAGATGCCAAAAAGTAGAAGGCCCAGTACAGAGCCCTGGAGGAGTCCCCTAGTGACTGGCCTCTTTTGATCTCCAGGGTCCTATCAGTTATCCAAATGGCTAGACATCTGATGATAAATGGGTTCATATCTAAATTAGTGAGCTTGTCTATAATACCAGAGTGGGGTATTGTATCAAAAGCCTTGGCCAGGTTAAGGTAAGTTGTGTAAACAGTCCTACCTTCATCCAGTGCTTTGGGGACCCTCTCAAAAAGTATATCAGATTTAATAGGCATGATTTTCCTTAAACAAAGCCTAACTATGATGGGTCCAGCATTTGCAGGTTACATATGTCCTCATTTAACATGTCCATGATGATTTTTTCCATAGCTGTACATATGAGGCTGGTAAGACTTATGGGCTTGTAGTTACCCAGATCAGTGCTTGGAACTCATTTGTGCAGGGGAATGACTGTAGCCATCTTCCATTCCTTGGGCACAAAACCTGAATGTAGACTCCATTTGAAAAGTGATTCAAGTAGACCAGAGAGGTCATGTTTCATGCTGTTTATTAAACATCCTGGGATGTTATTGGGGGCCAAAGATGAAGTGTTTTTGACCTTGGAAAGTGCATTGATGACCTGTTCTCTAGTAGTGGTTGGGAGATTGTAGTATGTGGCACTTCCTTTAGGCTATCAGGGGGAGTGGGGGGAGAAATTTGAGCTGAACCTGTCAGCCAAAAGGTAGGCAATGGCCTCTGGTTCAGTGTGGGTGATGCCATTTACAGTAAGTACTGTGCATTGTTGTGTATTGCCCCTGAGGTTATGGGCATAGCTGTAGAAAGACCAAACAGAAATATCAAAAATCACCAGATGAAGGTTTTGCTCAAGCCGACAATAAATCTAAGAACCAACAAGAGAACAGTACAAGATGATGGCAAATCCAGCTTGATAAAAATCAGATTATTATAAAAACACACATAAGTGTTTCACAGTGACTGAACTGCATCTTCAGATGTTAACAGACACACTGCAAACCTCTCCTTAAATACTAATACAACATTGCCTGTGCTCACTCCAAGAGAAAACAATTATACTATTAAAGGGGCTGAATCCTAATTCATACTTAGTCATCAATGCATATGACCTTTGTAGCCAAATTCTTCCACACAACATTCCTCATAAATATTTAATAAATATACATATAAAATATATGCATGGAAAATACACACACACACACACATATATATATATATATATATATATATATATATATATATATATATATATATATATATATATATATATGTATATATATAAATATATATATATATATATATATATATATATATATATATATGGTGCACAGGCATTTGCACGTACGGCTGATGGTCGAACGCAAAAATGCCGAATGCAGATGCAGAATGCCAGGACTGCGGAATGTCGAAGCTACAGACATCGAACCCGAGAATACCGAATGCCAGCCAGGCCACTATACCCCCTTCTCAACCCATGGTAGCGCTTGTTGCAGCGGGTGTGCGATCGCGAAATTCTAATTCGATTTTCCGTGTGACATTCTGCTCATTCGCGCAAATGAGATTTGACACTTCAGTTTGGAATTCCGCCGGATCAACCTTTGGCTGCACGACCAATTGGATGTAAACACATATAGCTGGTCTAAAGTTGTGAAAGGCATTATAACATTGCACTACTCTCTGTGATGCTAAATCATGTCTCTGTTACTACACAGGTGTTTGCACTCTCCAGGGAGAGGAAAGTTTGCAGGGACTGCAGTTTTTGTTAAGTCTTCTAGCACTGAGCAGTACCACTTTTAGATATTCCTTTATAGGTTCAGTTAAGTCAGTAGGCTTATCAGTTTGGCATTGCCTAAAAAAGGCACTATGGGGGTGAAAAATGTCTTTGCCAATACCCAAAAGCCTAGAGAGGATAAGTGCAGACCACCCCTGGTAAAGCAGCATGGTCTGACAACCATGTCCTCCCAGTATTGTACCCCAGTGAATTGACACAGAAGCTAAGGCAATTGTTGAAATTGATCATTTTTCTGTTGGTAACATGGCATCATCCTTAGAAAAGGTAGTATGCTGCTCATTGTTAGGCTTATACCTACATGAGACACATAATCAGTGAGTTCTATCATCTCTCACTTCATATAGTCAAGGGAGGTACATCTCAGGTTATTAACACCCACATGGACTGTGACAGAGTCATACTGGTACAATGACCTGAGTGCCTTTGTGACTTCATGGAGCCTATCCACAGTAAGGCAGCTAACTGTGACACTCTTCTTAATCAGTTTGGTGAGGATGGCATCAGTGTGTCTCACTACAGAGTCCCCAGTGATCAGGAAATTTGGCTATGTGCTGGTTTGCTTTAAGGGCCTAGCAGTGGAGGCACTGGAAACCATGTTACCACATGTAGCTGTGAGTGGTGTTTTAACTCATTACATCTGAGTGACACCTCCAGGTGCATCTGTGGTTAACTCCTACTGATGCCTCTAGGTGTCATATATTGCTTGTTCATATTTGCATCAATAATTCCAAAGCCATTCTATGTACAGAGTTTTAAAAGATTTCATCTTAAAGCTTACACAATGGCAAACTCAAATGCATTAATATTTGGCCTTTGTCTAGTGCAGGTAAATAGATATTAACTGTTGTTTTTATGATATTAATTTATTTAGATATAATCTTCATATTTTTTCTAAATATGTTAACAACCAAGTAATGCAGACAGAACTCCTTGGCCTCATATGTAAGCTCTCAGCTAGATGAATAACATGTCACTAGCAACATGTTTGTAACTTGAGTGGTTGCTGAGATATTGTAAGTTATTTCAAAAATATTACAAATGTAACAGTTATAGTGTTTACTGTGACTTATAGCCCATTGGAAGTTACAGTGCAAACTTCCTGAGCTCCATTGGAATGAATGAGTTAAAAGAGTGATGGCTGAGGAATCTTTGTTTGTACTGTGCAGGGGGTCTTAGCGTTTTAGAAAGGTTATCTGTAATTGCCTCAGCATTAGTTGTTTTAAGTGTGGGGTCTTTACCCTGTGTAGTAGGTGTGGTGCAAGTGTCACTGATGACCTCTATAGGATTAGGTTTGGTTGTTTGAGAGAGTTTTTCCTCCAGTGTTAAAAGTGCATATCCATGGCTATTGATCTACTAGGAAGTAGTGAGAAAAACTTAAATATTGAATAAGGCAATAAGACATGGAACTTGATGAGCAAACTAGATGATTTAGTAGTTAAAAAATATCTAGACAGTAATGTCACACTGTTATAGACTACAAACCTTCCTAATGTAAAGTAACTGGATTGGAGCCCAAGTGCTTAAACCAGAACCAAGACACTTAATAATAGGCTCAATAAGCCTTCATCAGCAAATCCCAGCTCAGAAGGATGAAGGCTACCCTCTGCTCCCCCAAGAGTATAGATCACACACCTTCTTAATGTAAAATAACCAGTTTGGAGCCAAAGTGCTTAAACCAGAACAAAGCCACTTAGAGTAACAGATACAATAAGCCATCACCAGCAATTCCTAACTCAAAAGGGTAGAGGCTACCCTTTCCTCCCATAAGAATGTAGGCCACAAACATTCTTAATGTAAAATAAGTGGCCTGGAGCCCAAGCGCTTAAATCAGAACTAAGATACTTTTAGAATAACAGACACAATAAGCCTTCAATCAGCAATTCCCAACTCAGAAGGGGAAGAGGTATAGAATAACAGTTACAATTTAATCAGACTACTAACAAGCAGTAATAAATGCAGCAGATTAAATGCAACTGAACACTTTAAGAATGTGTAGCAAAAACCTAAATAAAGTAATCAAATAGAAAGAAGCACAAATACAGTAAAAGTAGCTGAAAAAGTGCAAAGTTTTAAGTAAGTGGGAAGGGAGGAAATGGAAGATAATTCAAGTTTAGAAGACTAAGGGAAGGGGACCTTCCTCACTAATCTCTCAGTGCTCAGTAGAATGAGCTGATGAGATGGGACTGGGAGGAGTATCCAAAGTCGCATTTATATAGGGATGGGCAACTCAAAAGCCCCCAAGTTTAAAACTATGACAGTGATGGAGGAGTTGGGTAGGAAAAATCAAATGCAGACAGAGATCAGCAATAGTCAGAGAACAGCAAGTCAAAGAAGCACTATAGCTATATAAAAATGTCTCTAATTTCCAGTTAAATTA
Source organism: Protopterus annectens (assembly GCF_019279795.1). Lineage (NCBI taxonomy): Eukaryota > Metazoa > Chordata > Ceratodontiformes > Protopteridae > Protopterus > Protopterus annectens. The sequence goes on along the minus strand of NC_056740.1, from coordinate 468,528,469 downwards.
GGAATGCCATTTCTCAGCTCCTCCCACTAATTAACTGGATGTTATTAACTATCTGCCAAGAATTCTTTTCTAACTTTTCTGACTCTTAAAACTCCAAAAGTACAAAAAAATTAAAACAAAACAAAATGCAATATATGGAAAAGATAAAAAACAGAAGAAAGCAAAAGGGAGCATTATACTGTGTTGGTAGTCTGATGAGGGTCGAGTACAGAGGAGTTAAAAAATTCTTCGTCTTTGATGCCAGCCCTTATGTATGATGTGTGCAGCATAGAAGGCTTTCCTTGCCACTGTGGACACATGGTGATCGAAGTTTAGATTGCCTGTGTCCCAAATCTTGCACCATTGGGTTTGAGCTTGGGGGTGTTGTCATTATTGTAATTTGCAGGGAGTTCATCTTTGCCAAGTGGGATAATAATGCACTTCTTTTTGCATTTAGTTTTAGTCCGTGGCTTTGGCACCAATCATTTGTTTATGTTGCCCCTTTTGTAATATGTTAACATCATTTGGGGACTCAGTGATTGCACTCAGTTTACAATAATCAGCAAACTTGGTAAGCCACAAGGCATCTACTTTTGTCTGGACTTCTGAGAAATAGATTCCAGACAGTAGATGGCTCAGCACAGATCCTTGCGGTATGCCACTGTTAACTGGTCTACTGGTAGAGGTGGAATCCTCAACTTTGACAGTATGTATTCAGTCAGTGAGCCAGTTGGCTACCCATCAAGGGACATATAGGTTAATCACCATCTAGGACAGTTTCTCATTCTCAATGATACCTGATTGGGGGATTGTGTCAAAAGCCTTGGCTAAGTCAAGATAGGCAGTAGGTACTGTTTTGCTTTCATCCAGGGCTTTGTTGCCATTCTTGAAGAAGACCACCAGGTTCAATAAGCATGATCTACCCTTAACAAAGCCAACTGGGTTAGGTCAAGAGTTTGAATGTCACCTATGTCCTTATTGATAATGTCCATGATGATTCTTTCCATGGCCTTGTAGATAGGGCTGGTTAGGATTATGGGTCTATAGTTCCCAGGGTCAGTTCATGGAGCCCCTTTGTGTAAGGGGATTATGATTGCTGTTCTACACTCTGTTGGAACAAAGCCAGTGCTCAGTCTGAGGTTAAAGCGATTGTCATGTGCTCCCACTGGTCTTATTTTAGATTGTTTAGTAGGCAGCCTGGGATGTTATCTGGTCCTATAGAGGCCATGTTTTTGACCTTGGAGATCATGGGTATGACCTGGTGTTAAATATGCTTTGGTGTATGGCGGGGGGAAGGAAGGGTGAAGTTTGTGCCAAATTTGTCAGCTAGCAGGTTGGCAGTTTCTTCTGGCTCAGTATGAGAGGTACCATCCACTATATATCTGGCACATAGCGGGGTGTTCCCTTTTAGATTTTGGACGTAACTAAAAAATGTCTTCTGATTATCCTTAGCTAAGGATGGCAATTTAGCTTCATATCTTGCTTTAGAGAGCCTTAGAAGATATCTGATTTGCTTCTACAAGCTGTGGAGGGTATTCTTCTTCTGCTGAGGAACTTCCCTCTTGTTCTTAGACATCACTCTCTTCCTTTTATTATATAACCTATTTATACTTGAGGTCAACTAGGGTGGCCTGATTTTCTGGGACAACCCGATCCGGTCAAGTACAGCTAAGCCTATACAGTTGTTTAGATGGTTATACAGGGCATCTGTCTACTCCTCTGAATAGGAATCATTGTTGCCTGAGTTAGTAGGGGATTTGAAACTTTTAATATTATCACTTAGTTGGCTGTAGTTTGCTTTGGAGAAGTTTTGCAGTTTGTCTGCTCCTGTGGGGGTGTCAGGTCTGATTCTTACTTTAAACGAGACAGATTTATGGTCTGACCATACCAGGATGGGTAGAACACAGGGAGTAGAGTAGTGCCCCCCCCCCATGTTGGTAAGTACTACGTCTAGGACATTTGAGCCCCTTTTGGAGGTGCAGACTAGCTGTTCCAGGGCATTTGTATTGACAAAGTCCAGGAAGTTCAGGCCAAGCATGTTTGTGCTCATGTGTGTCACCCAATCAATGGAAGGATAACTGAAATCTCATATGACCAAAGTGCTTGGCTGTATAGTGATTGACTCTAGTAAGTCCAGGTAGGTAGTGTGCTTCTCTTAATTCATGGTGGTGGACCTGTAGCTAGCAATAATGTGGTAGTGTGCTTTATCTATAGTTAGTTGGACCTGGAGTAGCTCAAGAGAGTCATACTGTTTAACCAGTCTCTAGGTGCATTTGGCTTTAAAGAAGATGGAGAGACCTCCACCTTTGGTTATTTCACACTCGTTTTGTGGTCTGAATGTGTATAAGGCATTGTAGCCTTATATGGCTGTAGTGCTCTCTGTGGCCTTGAACCAAGTCTCTGTGACTGCAAAGATGTCAGCATCTTACAAGGTGAGCAGTGCTTTTAGTGAGTGCAGTTTACTGTTTATGCTCCTAGCATTAAGCAGCATAACACTGAGTTTGTCTTGAGTGGATTTTTTTAGATTGGAAATTTTGTTGTTTTGATATTGTGTAAAAATGGCATTATGGGGGAGGCAAGCACCTTTGCCAGTGTCCAAAAGCCTAGAGGAGACAGGTGAAGACCATCTCTGGCAAAGCAGAGTGGTCTGTCAACTATGTCTTTCAAGGCTAACAGATACTGGATGCCCCTGGACTGACACCATGAACCAAGCCAATTGCTGAAGTTAATTACTTTTTGTCTATGTTGTGGCATTATTCTGGGTGAAGGTAGAATGCTGCTTAGGGTTAGGGACATACCTGCCTGGGGAACATAGTCCGAGTGTTCAGTCATATCATGCTCTTCATATAGTCCAGAGAGATATGTCTCAAGTCATTCAGCCCAACATGGACTATGGCAGAGTCCAGAGAGACATGTCTCAAGTCCTTCAGCCCAACATGGACTATGGCAGAGTCATAGCAGTAATTGTTGAGTGACTTGAGTGCATGAGTGATTTGCTGGATCCTGTCACCTGACAAGCAGCTGATCACGACCTTTTCCTTCTCTAGCCCAGTGAGAGGGACATCTGTGTGTCTCACTATGGAGTTGCTTATGTTTCACTATAAGTAGTTTCAACAGAATCAGCAGCAGTCACACTCTGTTGGACAGGACATGATCTGTCATCACAAGCAATGGATTTCAAACTTCGTACCTTGTCTCAGATATTGGGTTGTGACAAGGACACATGAACACTCTTACTAGATATGGACTTGGCTATTCACTTGTTTATTTTTCAGGACCATGGCATTCAGCTTGAATTTCATCTGGAGTTACTTACATATGTCTCTGATTTTGCCTATCACCTCCATCTTCTGTTTGCAATATGCAGGTCCCCTCTTCGTTAGTCTTCTGCACTGCAACACCTGGTAGGTCCAACATTTTGTCCCACAGACTTGTTTTTTGTCCTGTTTGAAGGCTGGGTTGTTGTTATACAGAAGAGTATTTGTCATAGAACTGCTTATAGGTAGCTTAAGCTTGTTTTACTTTTTGTTTAATTGACTCATACATATTAGCATTCCGTTCAAGTTTTGACGGTATCTTTGGCACATTAGTCATCTGTCTTCCAAGCATTAGCTGAGAAGGGTGGTCACTCCTGCAGCTCTGCAAGGTGAAGCTCCACATTTCATGAGACCTCTGGATCAGGCTGGCTTCATATATTTGCAGCTGGTTGTGCGGTTCAGTGTTTAGTTCCATTTGACTGAAGATAGCAATAACTTGACATAGTTTAACTAAAACTATAGTCATCAATAAATTCAGTCGATACAAACAGTGTGTTATTGTTTGTAACCAATATTCAATGTTCAATGTCCTTACTGCAAGCTCAACATTTATGGAGACTTTCAAAGAGCTTGCCACCAAGAAAATAGTGTCATATACTTTCATACCTAGCCAGGTGTCCAGATTACAATTGCAAGAAATAATTGATTCAGATTTCCCTATGTAAAGAAGTATTATTTCATCATTTCCAAGCTGTCCCATAAAAAGAATTATGCCACACAACAGATGTACTGATCTTTATGTTAACGAAAATGATTATTTCTAGTGCTTAACAAATACATCTTTGTATAAATATCTTCACTAACACAATGATTATAATTAGGGACACACAAATCTCCCCTAACAAATCTATACTTAATAGTATGCAATGACAGTAACATTAACCTTCCTTTATTATTCAGAACCCTCAGACCAGCTATTCTTATTGTAAAATGTTTCTGAATTCTTTCCAGCTTATATAACTGAAAACTATTGTACACACAAATAGATTTACAATATTTCATTCCTAGTCTAATTATTTTTTGTACATTGGAAATAATACAATACTCTTAAAATATTACTTATCTCAGAATAACACCTTCTAATAACCTCATCAAATGTGGTTCAAATCTAAGAGCATTATCAATTTTCATCCCTAAGCCTCTAATAACCTTTACAACCTTAGTGACAGAATTATCTAGTACATAAAGATATTTTGGATTTCTCATGTCAAAACACATGAGAAAAGGTCTTATTTGCATTAAACGTCACATCAGTCAAAGTTACGTCTATATATAATGTATCCAGATACGACAGACTCGTAGCTTGGTTCTATAATTTATGGAGTAAGTGATCAATTTTGGCATCTTCAGTGCATTTACTCAGCTTCTTCCTAGGGTCCCAATGAAGAGATGATAAATCAGCACGCAAAGGACAGTAGTATTGCTGGAATTTAATTCATCCTCAAGTCTTGGTGAGTACCTTCATGAGGCAGAACCTGTTTTCTCAAAATCTCACCAAGATGACACTGATATATAGATTGTATTTTATATAGCATATATCATGGACAGAAGTACTGAACAGAGAAAACTATAAAGCAATTAATTCAAGAGGTGTCACTGTTAGAATAGTATAGAAGAGAGAAGAGATCAACAAAACAACAATTCTCAGAAAGATAAACATAATAAAAGCAATGCATCTTATCAGAACAGATCAGGATCTATCGTGCACTACCAGAAATAATAAACAAAAAATCTCAGCACACACAGAAAAGCTTAGAAGATATGCAGATAAAGGAAAAGTACAGAATTGGTGACAGAGACCAAGCTACTTGGGGTACAAATAGACAACCAACTTAAATTTACCTCTCATCTACAAAAAAACATCAAAAAAACCCACCAAAAACTTGGTATGCTTTATAGACAAAAAGCATACCTTACCTCTGCTACTAAAATAACACTCGCTTCATCCTTCCTTATCCCCTCCCTTCTCTATGGTGCCCCACTCCTAACTAATCTTCAATCCTCCCTCAAAAAACAACTTTCCTCTTGTTACAACAAAATTGCAAAATTTGCCACCAGCCACAAGTCTTCCTCCCACCACTGTCTCTCCCTCCAGATACTAAAATGGCTAGAACTTCCCAATCAACTCACTTACACTCAGTTAACTCTAGCCCACAAACTTATTCTCAACCCCTCCCTCTGTCCTTTCCTTTCTTCCACATTTGACATGCATCTTCCCAATAGAGTATTGAGATCAAACAATCAAAACCTACTCAAAGTCCATAAACCTACACATCCGCAGGCAAAAACCTTCTATCCTTCAACCTAGCTCGCCTCTGGAACTCCCTTCCTCCACTCATCCGCACCACCTCTAATCACTCTGCTTTCAAAAAATCTCTCTATACACACCTAGCATCTCAGTGGGAATGCTCCTGCTCCCACCCTACATAACCTACTCTTCTCCTTCTCTCATCTGCCATTGCTCTGCCTCATCTTATTCTACCCAGATTCTACAGAAGTTATTAGATAAGCCCTAGGTTCTCTTCTTCCCCCACTTCATCATGTCACTGAACCTCCTCTTCTTTTCCAGTAACTAATTTTTCCTAACTACTCTGTATTAAATGGATATTTCTGAGCTAATGAATATAATTATTATGTACTTTCTGCACATTGTATTTAGCTGTTACATTTTTTGCTTTCTTTCTTTTTTACCTATTGTTAAACTGAAATGTTTGAGTGAATATATGTTTGTAAGAATGTTAAATGTATTTTTGGAGCTTTTCTCCCCAGGACTCCATTGAAAACGGGTTCCTTGTGGCCCAATGGACTATCCTGGTAAACCAACTGCAATAAATAAATAAATAAATAAATAAATAAGCAATTTATTGATGAGCCAAAAAGTTTTATAGAGGATAGGGAAACAAGGCAAAAGGAATTGAAACGCCATCAAAAATAAAAAGAAATAGATATGGAGAAATGTATCTATGAAGATCCTGTGGAACATAACAAAGTTGCTAAATGGATAGAAGAAGTAAAAGAAAGAATAAGAAGTTCAAAGGTACAGGATATGAAATGGGATGAAATAACAGCCAGAGAGATTGAAACAAAGTTAAGAAAAGATCCTAATTGGAAAACCCCAGGCCCAGATGCAGTGACTAACTTCTGGCTAAAAGTATTAACATCATTACATGAAGATTAAGCCATGAGTAAGAACTATTTGTATGCACACCCCAAACAGACACTAACTTGGCAAACAACAGGAAAAACGATACCCCTACTTAAGACCAAACCTACAGGCTATTCTAAAAACTATAGGATCAACGTGCCTTCCAATTATTTATAAACTATACACTGGAATTGGAAAGAACAAAAGGGTAACAAAACAAAGTCATATGGAACAAAGGATCTTTTTTTACTAAATAAAAACATAATGGAAGACTCCAGGTCTATATTGTAAGTTCAAACTTTCAAAAGTTTAACTGTCATATGGTTGACACCATATGATCAAATTTTTGAAAGTTGAAATGTTTTAACAGAGATCTCTGTACAGCGCGTAATGAGAAGATTTCGCTTGTCTGCACTGTAGTGCAATCTCGGAGTTGGTATATTTATAGAGGGGGGGTGCAGGGGGGCTTGCCCCCTGCTTAAAACGTTCAGGTAGGTTATTTGTGTAGTTTATTTTTTTTTATTAAATTTTCGAACTTTTAAAAGTTTGATCATATGATATCGACCATATGACAGTTGAACTTTTGAAAGTTCGATTATCTAATATAGACCCGAAGAATCCAAGTATGGCATGGATAGACTAAAAAAAGAATTTGACAGTATCTCTCATTCATGGATAAAACTGTGCTTAAAATGTATAAGATACACCCTACGCTGATTGATTACATTACAGTGACCATGTAACAGTGGCAAACCATGTTGCAGTTAGACCATGATAAAGGACAAATTATTATTCCAGGGATAAAAATTCAAAGCGGGCTATTCCAGAGTGACTCTGTCACCGCTGCTCTTCTGTCATGCCCTTAAACCATTAAGCAGTCTACTTAACAGATTAGGTCATGACTATAATCTGGCCTGCAGAAAACAACAAAGTATAAAGACTTGTCATCTTCTTTTCATAGATGATTTAAAACTGTATAATTCATTAGATGAGGAAATGAAAGCATGACTGCAAGTGGTCAAAACTTTTTCAGATCATTTAAGAATATCATTTAGTCTTGATAAATGTGCAACAACATCCTTTAAAGCAGGAAATCTGCAGCACCAAGAAAACATCAGTTTGGAACAAGAATGTGATATAAAAGAAATTGAGCAAGAGGGAGTGTATAAATATCTGGGAAATGATGACAGATAAACAATTAAACATGAACAAATGCAAATAAAACTTAGTAAGAAATATTTTAGAAGACTAAAATTAATACTGAAAACAGCTTTGACATCTAGGAACAAATTCCAAGCTATAAATCAATTTACTCTTCCTGTCCTAACTTATAGCTTTGGAATGACTGACTGGCTGCAAAATGTGTTGGCTTGGTTAGACAGGAAAACAAAGAGGATGTTTCATGCTTATCACATTATTTATAAAAATCAGTATATACCAAGATTATATATTCCCTCTTCTGAAGGAGGTGTGGGCCTTCTGAAAATTGATTACATGTATAGATCTGCAGTCGTAAGATTGAATACATATTTGCTGACCTCACAAGACACAAACGTACTGAAAGTTTTAAGAAATGAAGAGAATAAATCCAAGGTGACCTCCCTGCTTAGCTTAGCAGAGGCATATCAGTGTCAAGCAGGAATGGAAATCAAATCAGAAGTAGATAAAAATCAGGCAGCAACTGAATGTGTCAAAAAACAAAAGAGAATATAAGGTGAAGGATTAGATGAGAAGGCAAGAAATGTGGGAAATACATAAATATATTTGCAATTATAGAAAACTCTTAAACAACCTCATGTTGATCAGGATCAAACACTGGAATGGTTAAGGAGAGGTGAATTTAAAAAGATGGAAGGTTAATATTGACGGTCCAAAATAGTGGACAACATACACATTGGTTTACAAAGTCCATTGAACATGTCGGAGAAACAGACAAATGTAGGTTTTGTAAAATAGAATTGTAAACAGCCACACACCTCATTGCTGGCTGTGGCATACTAATGGCAGAAGGACTGTAAACTGAAAGGCAAAATAATGTGACAAGACTGTTGCACAGAGAATTGTGCAAACATTATAATATTGAAGTAGCTGAAAAACACTGGAAACATGAGCCACAAAGTATTACAGAAAATGATGAAGTTTACATCACATGGGATCACCCATTACCAACAGTTCAAAAGATAGATGCTAGAAAATCGCATATAGTAATCCATGAAAAGAAGACAAAAATAGCATTGATCATCGAAATCGCTACACCCAGTGAAGACAGTGTCTTACATACAGAGACACAAAGTCATACAATATCAGGATTTGCAGGCAGAAATGAGGGGAATGTGGAAGTAGGATACTCAGATAGTTCCAATAGTAGTATGAGCAATGGGTCTTATAAAAAAGAATTTACAGTCGTACTTAGATATGTACGTACATGTAAGTCTGTATGAATTGCAGAAGGAGTCATTAATGGGCACATTGCGGGTGCTGCAAAGACCGCTTCTGGCTAACATCAAAGATTGAAACAATACTAATTTCATGAACTTTAATCATAGTTTGGCTTAAGAATGGGGTCTACTCCCATTATGGTATTAGAAACCCAAAACACTTGCAGAAATTAAAAAGAGATAAACCATGTCCTGCTATCAGGTGGGAAGCTAGCCTTAAGACTAGCTAGTTTTAATATAAAAATAGGCATCATACTCCAGGATTTGCATTCTGAATGTGCAGTATTTCTTCCTATGATGCAGTGCTTTCCATGAATGAGTACTTTTCGACATGAAAATAATTCTCCATCTGAAACATACAGGATTAAAGTTTGTAACTCGTGGTCATTTCTGGTTTCATGCCTCTTAGTGGTCACTGGTCATTTCTGGTTTCATGCCTCCTGGTGGTCACTGGTCATTTCTGGTTTCATGCCTCTTAGTGGTCACTGTTCATTTCTGGTTTCATGCCTCCTGGTGGCCACTGGTCATTTCTGGTTTCATGCCTCTTAGTGGTCACTGTTCATTTCTGGTTTCATGCCTCCTGGTGGTCACTGGTCATTTCTGGTTTCATGCCTCTTAGTGGTCACTGTTCATTTCTGGTTTCATGCCTCCTGGTGGTCACTGATCATTTCTGGTTTCATGCCTCTTAGTGGTCACTGTTCATTTCTGGTTTCATGCCTCCTGGTGGTCACTGGTCATTTCTGGTTTCATGCCTCTTAGTGGTCACTGGTCATTTCTGGTTTCATGCCTCTTGGTGGTCACTGTTCTGGTTCCCATTATTCTCATCAAACAGGCAGCAACATCTATATCTGGCAATAGTTGGCCACATGTATGATTTCTGGATAACATACCCGGAATTGTGTTTTCCAGGCATATGGATTGCTCTAGCTTTAAAACCTTCACAGTCACATTAACAGTCTTTGACACATGGGTGATGTTTTCTTGAGATCATAGGAATTAATCAGTGAAACCTCTAGCTTGTGATAAGTCTGAAGTTGGAAACTATTGAGATGTAACAGGTATCTTAAAAATTTCTCACATGCCCACACACTGCTAAGGTATTCTTTACCAATTTAAAGATATCTCAGTTCACCATCATTTAGCAATCTGGAGCAATAGGCAACAGGACATAACACTTATTCATGCATTTGAACTACTGCTGGATCTAAGTCAAAGCTACACCTATCAGCATTCACAATTATCAGCTATGTGGCACCATAGCATGCCAGCACTGGAGCACTGATAATGACATCACAGAATGCTAGCATGGGAGCACTTAATGCCATCATAACATGCCAGCAGTAGAGCACTGTTAGTGGCATTATATTATGCTAGCAAATGAGTCCAGTAATTATATCATAGTTAGAACTGGAGCACTGTTACTGACATCATAGAATGCTAGCACTGGAGCACTGTTGGTGACATCATAGATTGCTGGAATTGGGACACTGCTAATGACATCGTATTGGAACTGGAACATTGCTAGTGACATCATAGCATGCCAGCAATGAAGCACTGTTAGCACCATCATAGCATGCTAGCACCGAGCTGTTGTTAGCCTTTCTTTTACTGTACTGAAAGTGTAGGCTTGAGAATTTTCCTGCAACCAGGCCAAGTCTTTATTTAACAGGTCTGTTAATGGATGTAGAACATTTGAAAGATTTGACACAGATTTCCCTAAGAAGTCTATCATGCATAGGGTTTGCCTTAACTCAGTTACACAAGATGGGCTCTTTAGTTCAGGCACTGCTCTGACCTTTCTTACATCTGGTCTAATTCCTCTAGGACCTATGCTGTGACCAAAGTACTCAAACTCAAACTTTCCAAAACAACATTTTTGTCCTGGTTTAATTTCAACCCAGAATCTTTACTAGTTTGAAACACTACTTCTAACCTTGAATCATGTGTTTCTCTAACAAAATACCAGAAAGTCATCCATAACAACACCACCACCATCATGCCCTTTTAGCAAGTCACTCATTTTGTAGTGAAAGTTCTGGCACTGAGGTTATACCAGGCAACAGTCTATTGAAGCATAACCTTCTGAATGAAGTAAATGTAGGTTGTGAGCTTTTGGCTAGCTTCCAGTAGAAGTATTTGAGAAAACCAACTGGGGGCATCTACCATGCAAAACAATTTAGCACTGACATACCTCTCAATTGTCCAGATTTTCACAGAATGTCCAGATTTTTGCCTCATATTTTGGTCTATTCTACATAAAATTTGTGGTTTTCTGGCAAATCACTGGGAAGATCTGAGGATTAAAGTAATTAAATAATGGCATACATTTGATTTTCAGACTTTAAATCCTTCAAAAATGCATGTTAACACAAACCCTGTTACTTTGGTAGCTTTTTAGGTTTGTTAGAGCAGTGTTTAAAATCTGTCACTATTTTGGGGACTTTATCCCCCCATTTTAACAGGCTTTTTTCAGATTTCTTGCACCAAGAATTTAAGAGGTATAATTGACTAGTTTAGGTAGTGCAGGTACAATGAACCTTTTTCACACAACTGTGTCAAGCGCCTTTAGCTTAATATGTATTTGTACACTGACATTATTTATGAATACTGAGACCTTTGGTGCTCAACAGAGTCACTTGTGTTACACTTCCTATTACACCAAGGCGTTTTCATTTTTTTTTAGTTCTGCTTCCACTGTAGATAGCATAGGAAATGGCACTCTCTACAGTGTGGTCAATGCATACCGACTGACCTTTAGTTATAATTAAATCTTTATTGGTTTACAATTAAACAGACCATCTTCACCAAATACATCCACACTAATTTAATTTATTCTTGCCTTTAGCCCCATTTCACATGCCACAGCTGTGTTGAGCAGCTTAATTATGTACAGACCATCCGACACCTAACCCCAAAACTCATACTTGTCTCCTTCCACTCAGATTTGGTGAGAAATCTACCACTATACTAGAGAGTGCCTGCAGAGCAACATATTTCAGTCAATGTTTCATGTATATATATGTATACAGATACCATGTGACATCATAGTAACATCAGCCACTGTATCAATCTTGAGATCCACTTGTGTTCCATAAAGAGAAAGTTTTGCTTACCCATCCACTTCAATATCAGACACAGCAGTGATTCAACACAGGAAACTTCTTTCTGAACATTATTTTCAAATGTGTTTTCTGAAGCAACTTATTTTAACTTCATCTTACAAACAACTGCAAAATGATCCAGCCTTTCACATTTCCTAAACCTTCTGCCTCATGCTGGACAAACTCAAATTGCTAACAGTTACAGGTCAGCAATTTTGCAAGCTTTAATTCACTCTTGCATCCGTGCTTACATTAACGGGTATTATTATTTCTTTATATATTTGCTGTTCTCTCTACGTTATGCTGAATACGCATTTCTCTTATTTATCTCATTAGCACCTATATGGTATGGAATGTCACACCTCTAGCTGCCTACATACATCCTTGCATTCCAGAGCATTTACTGAAAAATCAACTTGAGCATAAGATAAACAAATAAATATTTTGTGAACAATAAAAGCTATTGAAACTGTACAAATGCCAAAGTTATCAGTAAGAAGTATTTTTACAGGGTTAGTAGTCAGTGCATTCATAGTCTTTCTATAATTACTGTAAGATATTATAATGTACACAAATCCATAATTATATTTTTACTAAACTTTTGCAAACAAATTGTTATATTTTGGAAACTCTGTAAACTAGACATATATTGTTAGAATAGTATTGTTAACCAGACATAAGATGTCACATGACAACAATAAGAAATTCTTATATGAGTACGTTTATATAGATATTTACAGAAATATGAAAACATATGCTTAAGTGTATTATTAGTGGTGAAAATAACATTGAATATCTCTCAGGATATGCAACTTATAGTGCGGATATCATTGACGATTTTCTTCAATAAAATCTGAGGTTTCACTTTGCAATAGTGTGTAAGTCACTGAGTTTTTGAAGTATTGTTTATATAGACGTATACCTTACTTTCATAATTATTAACAAACAACTATCAGTATCTTCAGTAAAATATGATATAAATGGACATTGACAATGCATTTCCCTGTCTCCTACTATGGCAGTTCACACCACACCCCCTTAATAGCGTGCACGTCTCTCAGTTATGAAAATATGAGCAAAAGTATGAAAATATACATAATAAGTGGCAAATAGTGATTACTTTCTCCACTGCAGGACATCCTAAGTTAACAGTATTAGTGCCATTTTGTTAATAACTCCTTACCTTTTCTAATGCTGCATTTTATTAACTGTAAGTCATTTAGTTAAAAAACTAGACCGAAAAAGGGTCTGGATGCCGCAAGGAGGTATGGGTGTAAACTGGAAGGATACAAAAAGTTGCTATAGGCTTGAATTGGTTAAAACTTGAATCTTGCTTCTTCAACAACTTTGCCTCTCTGGTGATCTGTGTGTTTTTTTCTCAAGTTAGATTTACTTTAAGTTGTAATTTTTGAGACTCTTCAACATTAACCAGCCCAATAGCAATTCTGTTTCTAATCTGTTTACCTTTCAGCCCATTAAATCCACAATTTTCATCTGGTTCATTAAGGTGCCTTGCAAAAGCTTCAACACATTTACCTTTGGCTTGTTTTCATCTATTGAAGCAAGAGTGTTTGTATATAACATTCCTTTTTGGCATAAATCCCAGTCCAGGTTAGGCAGAGTCCCTCATTGACTCTCTTCAAGAGGAATCTTGATGAGTGGATGGGAGATCGTAGATTTACCCCGGGTATCGCTTCTGTGTCACTGTTAGACAGAGGCACAGTATACTAACCTCAAAAAAGGGCATAGCAAAATTAATTTAAAATGGGTGGCGAAAGCCAAACACACTCTGGCTAGGCTTATAAATGCCCTAGGGCAGATAGCCTAATATGAACCTATGAACCTATGAACCTATAAAATGTTCATTGAGCTTATTAATTATTGACTTGTGTGTAGCTGGCCCACAGAGAATGAAAAAAAAGTGTGTATTACCTGCATCTCCTTGCCACTGTGTGCAATAAAGTGTTTACCCAAAGGTTTACTGCTTCTTTATCCATTCTGGTTGTATCTATAAAGCATGTGAGTCTTTAACTCCAAGGTGGCCGGCAAATGGTTTTGAGAAGTCATATGACTCAGATGGATTAAAGTTTGTTATTTTTAACAAGAATTTGGTTTTCAATAACTGAACATGTTAAAATCAGTGAAATATGTTTTCATTAAAAAGGTTTACTCTGAACTTGAAAGATACTCTTCACTCACTGGCAAGAATTTGTGATCGGAATGACAATTTCATTTTTACTTTATGAAGGAGATCCCATTTATGATACTGTGCCAGATACCCACCTCTGGGTACCATGTAATATCAAACAGCAGTGACATTTGTCATGAAACCCCAGCACTTTAACAAAAAATGATAACTTTTATTCTGTATAAAGTTACAGCACAGAGAGTATAATGTTGCAGTTAACTCGTCATGAATATGCTGGCACTAGACACTTGATGCAATGCATTGTGGGATACAGTCTTTCTTAAAATGGCTATACTATACAGTTCCCTTAAAATGACAATGACCATAATACATATACAGACTCTGGCAGGTCTACTTTAATTATCATCAAAGCTGTTTATCACAAATTAAAAAAGCATTACTATTTTGTAGTTTCAGAATACATACAGAAGTATATACATTAACAGATTTAAATCATATCTATGAAACTTGGGACATATAAGTTTCTTCCCAGAAACAGCAGGGTATAACAATGCACTAATGTTGTACACTATTACTGCCCCACTGATGAGGGTAATTAATCCAGTTTAAGACATTTAGGACAGAAACTATGAATCTATAAGTGCAGGTGGAAATGGGTCTTTTGGATCCTGAAATGAAAATGTTAAAAGTACTTTTGAGATTTTTCATTAAGTTTTGGCCTTTTAGAACTTACAAAGTGGAGGTGATCCTATTTTTAGAGCACTGTCACTGATCGGAAGCAAGTTTATTAAATCAATCACATTGTCTGTCATTTACCCAGCCCGTTAGTCTTTATTATGTTGTAGGGGGGGTCTGTGCATACAGAAAACAAGGGAACCTTAAACATTACATTTCTCAAAAACTTAAAGAAGGAAAAAATGGAACAGTTGATGAGGCCAGAGATAAGTAAACAACTGCAGAATATGTGCTGTTCTGTTTTCTTACATTTCTGCCTTTGAAATATTTGACATGACATCACCCTAAATATCTGAAAGGTATAAGTTTAATCTGGTTGCTGTTTGATTAATTTTGTACAGGGAATGTTACCTCTTGCAGGGGGTATAGATGTGGCAATTATTGTACCTATGACACAGAGCTACAGGCTGTGCCCCCCCACAACTATATATATCAACTCCAGGGTCGCACAACTTTGGGGAGGGGGGCAAATCTGCTTGTCGACCAAATGAACTGTCGACCAAATGAGTGTCGATCATATGGTCTGTTGACTATATGAAGTAGACCTATATATATATTTATATATATATATATATATATATATATATATATATATATATATTGTAACAACCATGCCCTGGCCCAGCAATCAAGGACCCTCAATCCTCACCACTAACACCAGGGAGGTCCTAGAAGAGGAAAGGATAACCAATACAAATACTAAAGTACAATTTCCCTAAGTGCACGTAGAGATCACAATCAGTCTGGGGCTGGTTGCTCCCTTGCTCACCAGGTCCCCAATAAGACTCCCCACTGGCACAGCTATAGGGTCCAGGTCTCAGCCTAACTGGGCAAGCTAAGACCTCCAGTACCCTCTCTGTCCAACCAGTGCTTCATGTCCCTGCCAAGTAGCTGACACAACACATACACACTTTGGGATAAGTATTTATACAACTTCACAGACACTCCTGGGAAAGGCTGACACAGATTCTCCAGCTGTGCCCCTCTACCCAGACTATACGGTGGTAATTACTGCCACCACCCAGTTAATAATATCCACTACTAAAAGGCCCTTAAATGGGTGTCCAATTATTACTGTGCAATATTAATATCCAATGGTAGTATGACTAACAGTCAAGGCTTACTTTGGAGTGACCTATTACAATAACCTCTATAAATATGCAATGTACTCTAGAGCTTATCTCTACACAAATCAGCCACAGGTAGAATGTTTTAAAAATATTTAATAATAAATAATTAAAACACAAGATAAAACTACTACACCACAGAGATATCTAAGAGTTCAGAGATCACACAGAAACTTAAAATAATACAGTAGGACAGGTCTGATTTCAAAGAAAAATACCTAATTAATCTTTACTAGCTTTAACTATTCCTATAAGAAGTCACAGTGCTAAAACTTACATGTGAGCATAAGGCAGAGTGCTGGGAAGTTGGATGTCCAAAGTCAAAATGCTTCCAGTCTCTTGTGAGAAATAGTATTTAAACATTACTAACAAACATGTTTGCTGGGTCCCTCCCCAAATTACATCATTTTTGACACTTAGGTTTTCCGAGTATGCATATTGCATCATCTTAACACCTGGTCTGAGTTCTCAGGCTACAAACTGCATTATCTAGCAATCTAACACCTGCACAGAAACTTACAACAATACAAAGCATTTCACATGCATATTATAACAGAAACTAGAGCAATAAAGCACATTCCACATCTAAATTCTGGTCATAAACCTTAGCCTTAAAACAATGGGCATAACACCTTCATCTAGCCACAGTGGAGCCAAATGGTAAAACATTAAAGAGAGTCATAAGATCTATTCAGCTTTGAAAGACATATTTGAAATAACGTGTATAAAAAACAAAAGAGGCTGAATGTGTAAAGAAAATCTTCAATTCTCATGTAAAAAAGTTTAATGAAGTAAAAAAGTAGAACACAGGATCCAAAGTGAGCACTTTCACGTTCAAAGACGTTTCATCAAACTTCAATAAATCACGTAGTACTCTCCTATCTTTATATAGCTGCTCTAATCCAATTATCTAATTTCAGTTTAAATATTTAAAATAATTAAATAATCAAGTCTGTCATTGTTCATTAAATATATATAAAAACACAGAAAAAAAGAGAAAAAAGAGAAAAAAAACTATATATACATGTAGAGAACACAATTATATACCACTTTTTCATAGACATTCTTGATAAAGTATTTATAAAAACCAAATAAAACCTTATGCACATATAGTCAAAAACACTTAAAAACACATATTATTATCCACTTATAAAAATACATACATATTGAAAGACATATATATACTATATAGACTAATACATGTATGCAAATGTATATAGAAACATATATATTTATACTTTCTATCTCATGAGGCTTTATGCAAAAACCATATATTCATGTGTATCCATGTATATGTTCTTAGTGTGCATATGGTCTTGCTAACAAAAAGGGTTTCAGGGGCATCTTGTCATTGAGACCATGGGCTTTATGTGCCTGTAGCCTCATTATCCATCTATGTTCTTGTTCTTCTGTATACTTCTTTAGGTTTCCTAGTCTACTTGTCTTCCTAATCAATTCAAGAGCCCCAAACTTAAATTTATGTGTCGTGCTGTGATCAATGACATGTTTAGCTAAAGCATTTCCTTCATCCTCCTTATTGATGGCATATATATGTTCCCTAACGTGTTCTCTTAGGGTCCTATTCGTTTTTCCCACATAAAATGATTTGCATAACTGGCATTGAGCTAAATATACTAAATCTCTGGATTTGCAATCCGCATAAGATCTAAATATATATTCCTGTCCAGTATCTGGATGAATGAACTTATTGTCATTCGTCATGTACATACACTGGTTACAACTTCTATATGCAAAAGTCCCTGTCCTCTGGGAGTGTACACCCTCCTGATTATTGTTCAAAGTTAATTATATGATTTATTATTAAGTAATGTGATAGATGTTGATCTATATAAATACTTTCTGGTTGAGAAACCAGTAATCCCGACTTTTAGGGGATTACCGAAGGTGCACAAGGATATGTTAGATCCACCCATGAGACCTATTGTCTCAGGGGGTGGATGGCTCACAGAACCACTGTCCATTTATTTAGAGAAACAATTTAAACATGTTGTGGGAGGAATTAAATCAATAGTGAGAGACACTCAACATTTCTTAGAAAGTTATGCAGACTATGTTTTTTCTAAATCAGATATAAATGACGATATATTAGTCACATTGGATGTGGTATCCTTGTTTACATCCATACCCAATACCACAGGAATGGATTATGTAAGGTTATTACTTATTGAAAAGGGTATTCCAAGGGACCAGATTATGAGATGCATGTTGATCATTGATACAGTATTAAGTAATAATGTTCTAATGTATGACAAAACATATTATTTACACAAAAAGGGGGTAGCAATGGGGACCCCGTGTGCCAACTCATATGCTAACTTAGTGTTGGCATATTGGGAAGGCACATATGTATTAGGTAATACACCATTTAGTGAACATATAAAATACTATGGACGTTTTGTTGACAATGTTTTTTTGGCTTGGGATGGTACTGAACAACAGTTGAATGATTTTGTTATTTATGTGAATGGCACAACACTTTTTTTGAAGTTTGAATGTACAAGTTCAACACAAAAAATAGAATTTTTGGATGTAAGACTAACTAAGGGAGTTAATGGAATAGAGACTGACATGTATAGAAAACCATGCTGGAGAAATAATTTATTACATCGTAACAGTATGCACCCAAGACACATTTATCCAAATATATTAAAAGGTCAAGCACTTAGAGTATCCAGACTGACAACTCATGAGGATAGACATCAAGAGTAACAAAGGACATTGGTAGACAAATTTTTGAACAGAGGTTATGCGAAGAAAGAGATAGATAAGCCACTCTCAGACAACGCTGTACAAAGAACCCTTTTCTCATAAACATAGAAGGGTAGGAATGGATGTAAATGGATCAGGACATGATGAGACGAAAAATAGGTTAATTATTCCCTTTACTAATAGAAATATGAAAATCAAGGAAATTATTAATAATAATTGGAGATTGCTAACTATTGATGAAAAAGTAGGAGAATTGGTTGGACATAAACCTGAAATCACATATAGGAACATGAAATCATTAAAAAGACTATTATGCTGTCAGGACAATAATCAGGAGGCTGTACACTCCCAGAGGACAGCGACTTCTGCATGTAGAAGTTGTAACCAGTGTACATACATGACGAATGACAATAAGTTCATTCATCCAGATACTGGACAGGAATATATATTTAGATCTTATGTGGATTGCAAATCCAGAGATTTAGTATATTTAGCTCAATGCCAGTTATGCAAATCATTTTATGTGGGAAAAACGAATAGGACCCTAAGAGAACGCGTTAGGGAACATATATATGCCATCAATAAGGAGGATGAAGGAAATGCTTTAGCTAAACATGTCATTGATCACAGCACGACACATAAATTTAAGTTTAGGGCTCTTGAATTGATTAAGAAGACAAGTAGACTGGAAAACGTAAAGAATTAAACAGAAGAACAAGAATGTAGATGGATAATGAGGCTACAGGCACATAAAGCCCATGGTCTCAATGACAAGATGTCCCTGAAACCCTTTTTGTTAGCAAGACCATATGCACACTAAGAACATATACATGGATACACATGAATATATGTTTTTTGCGTAAAGCCTCATGAGATAGAGAGTATAAATATATATGTTTCTATATACATTTGCATGCATGTATTAGTCTATATAGTATATATATGTCTTTCTATATGTATGTATTTTATAAGTGGATAATAATATGTGTTTTTAAGTGTTTTTGACTATATGTGCATAAGTTTTTATTTGGTTTTTATAAATACTTTATCAAGAATGTCTATGAAAAAGTGTTATATAATTGTGTTCTCTACATGTATATATATTTTTTCTCTTTTTTTTCTCTTTTTTATATATATTTAGTGAACAATGACAGACTTGATTATTTAATTATTTAATTATTTTAAATATTTAAACTGAAATTAGATAATTGGATTAGAGCAGCTATATAAAGATAGGAGAGTACTATGTGATTTATTGAAGTCTGATGAAACGTCTTTGAACGTGAAAGCGCTCACTTTGTATCCTGTGTTCTACTTTTTTACTTCATTAAAGTTTTTTACATGAGAATTGGAGATTTTCTTTACATATTTAGCTGTGGTGAGCCTCTTTTGTTTTTTATACACATTGACTGAATCTCAAAGGGCAACCTACTCAGTACCGTTCAGCTTTTTATTGACATATTTGAAATACTTGACTTGGTTTTCCTTACAACAGATGGCAATGTTGCAACAATCTCGAAGTTCACATTTTACAGTGGTTTCTCACATTTAAAAACACAAGCCTGTATTTTAGATTTATTTATACAGTTGATAAAATTATGTAACGAATTCTATTTGACTAGGCTGGCAGATATATATATATATATATATATATATATATATATATATATATATATATAAACTAAGAAATGAACTTTGTGACAATAAAAGCATTCAAAAAATAGTAAATCACACCAACAACTCTTGTAGAACTTTAGTGCTTTCGTCTTATTTATTATCAAGACTTCTTCAGAAAGACATGTTTCATTGAATCATATATATATATATATATATATATATATATATATATATATATATATATATATATATATATATATATATATATATATACATATATACATATATATATATATATATATATATATATATATATATATATATATGTCTTCTTTGTTTAGTTGAATCTCATTTCACTGAATTTAATTTTACCTTGACCACTTAGCTGAAAGCTCAAATTACTGAAAACTCATTTCACTGAACTGCAGTTAGTATATATGGCACTGTGTAGAGTACTGTAAGGCATGTTAAAGGTGTATGCCCTTTTCTCCACTGTAGTGCAATACTAGAGTTAGTAAATATAGTTAGGGGGGTGGGGGGCATAGCCTCCCACTTAGTTTGAGTACATATTGTTTTCTGGGGAGAGTTAGTCATTGGTGTTGTCACTATGCATGTCTATTGTATAAAATGTTTTGTTTTGAAGTTTTTGGTAAAGTACAATTTAAAACAAACACCCCCCCAACTATATATACTAACTCCAGGATCGCACTACATTGGGGAAAAGAGCATTTACATTGGACTTGCCTTACAGTACTCTACACAGTGCCATATATACTAAGTTCAGTTCAGTGAAATGAGTTTTCAGTAATTTGTGTTTTCAGCAAAGTGGTCAGAGTGAAATGAAATTCAATGAAATGAGATTCAACAAAACAAAGTAGATTCATATATATATATATATATATATATATATATATATATATATATATATATATAAAGTCATTTAGTCTATGTGTGGTTCCTGGCTTCTACTGTTTTTTTTTTTTTTTTTTTTTTTATGCTGTTGTGGATGTATAAATCGAATTTAAGATTGTCATCAGTTGTCTTGACAAGTAGTTTTGCATGAGAAGTAACTTCATGATATTATTTAAAGAAAAAATTATAATTTTTTTTTTTCATGGAAATGGGATTTTGGATAAAAGAGAAGTAATTTATTTTGGGGGAATTTAGTAGCAGGTGATTGTTGTTAAATGTTGCTTAAGTAATTCTCGGAAGATGTATTAGGTTATCTGAAGTGCATATTAGGGTAGAATCATCAGCATATTGAATGAGGAAAACTTGCTCAGAGGATTTATGTTGATTGTTAGTAAATACATTAAAGACTACAGCACTGAGAATCCAGCCCTGTGGCATGTCAGTACTGACAGGAAGGTATGGAGAAAAAGTGGAGAAATTTTTACAGTCTAGTATCTATTGGTTAGGTAATCAATGAACCATAGCAGAGTGGGTTGTGATAGCTCAAGGGAAGACAGTTGGTAGAGGGGTTTTGGTAAGATACTTGATGAAAAGCTTTAGAGATATCAAGGAATACAGAGGAAACTTGTTTGCCTTCATCTCTGGCTTTGTTGATAGTATCTGTGAAAGTTAATAAGGCTGTGGTAGGGCAATGGGCAGATATAAAACTATGCTGTGTGGGGGTTAGTAGCCTCTACTGAAGAATATGTTGAAGAAGTCACTTATGAATGCATTTCTCTTGAATTTTTGACAAAGGGAATAATATGACAATAGAAATGAAATTGGTTATATCAGATGAGGTTCCTCCTTTATGAATGGTGATTATGAAGTTTTTCCATACAGAAAGAAGGCATAATTCCTTGATAGAGCTGTTGATTAGAAGAGACACAGGATAGGTTATGGAACTAGAAGCCAGCTTGAGGAATTCTGCTGGGGGATTATCTACTGAAGGAAAAAAAACAAGGTTTCAGTTTAACAAGTAGCAATTTAAAGTAGGAGGTTGGGATGGGTTTTAGGGTGAAATAGGTGGTGTTTGCTGTCTGAAAAGAAAGCACATCAGAATTGTTGAGAGGAAAATCTTTAGTAAGGGCATTAATGCTTTTTATAAAATGTGTCTTAAAATTGAGAAGCTATTTTGCAAGGAGTGTTATTTGGGGCAGGTTTAGGAGTGGTGGATGTTCCAGGGTGGGGTATATTATTAACAGAAGAGCAGAACTTTTTAGGGTTAGAAGACTGATTTAGTAAGGGATTTCTGAAGTAGATTGTCTCGTCTGTGATAATCTGTCTTTTAGTACAGTTACTCCTACATAAAGTGTCCAAATTTATTCATTCCCTGCAATGGAGCTCAGGAAGTTTGCAATGTAAAAGCTTTTTTTTTAAAGTTTTTATTTGATTTTACATATTCCAACAAAAATTCACAATCTGAAACAAAATAAAATAAAAGTATATACAAAAGTCTATAACAAGAATTGCATACACAAAACCATTAGTACTTTTTTAATAAACATTAAATTTCTGCCAGACTATGTATTGATGAGTTACATTTCTAGTTCTCATTTTTATGCTTGATAATTCATTTTTGCAAACAGATTTGGCTAGACAGATAAATTCACTAGTAAAAGTAGTTTTGCATTTCTAGTTTTTAGTTATAACTTTCTTAGCAATACCTAGGACAGACAGAAGAAGAGGAATTTGTGATACTGGAATAATGTCTGGGATTGGGGCATTGAACAAAATCAGGGAATCTGTCATAGTACCATTATCTGACCACAATGCTTGGTAAACATTTCTAAAATCAGTCCAGAAAGATGACATCATGTTGCTTTCTATGATCATATGAATGCAATCTGCATCAAGGGCGTCATTGTATCTCCAAGCATTTTATTTTCTCCTGATGTATATATATAACAGACATTATGTGGTGTGTTAGGAAAGCTCTGTGTAAAAATTTCCATGTATAAATCATCCAGTATAAAGATGACATTGAGTTTCCTGAAGATTTTAAGGATGGTTTCTTACTTTTCTCAGAAAATTCTACTTTATTTATTTTTGTCAAGTAATTCCATTTTGACAATTCAGGGGGAATTAATTCAGTTTTAATAATCTTATATCTAATTTACAGGTTTGACTTACATTTAGATGGATTATTATTTACATAAGAAAATTAGTCAAGGATTTTCGGAATAGTTTAATTTGTATGTCCAATGCTATTTTAATGGGGTATATTATTAATAGAAGAGCAGAATTTTTTAGGGTTGGAAGACTGATTTAATATGGGATTTCTGAAGTAGATTGTCTCATCTGTGATAATCTGTCTTTTAGTACAGTTACTCCTACATAAAGTGTTCAAATTTATTCATTCCCTGCAAGAGAGCTCAGGAAGTTTGCAATGTAACTTCCAATGGATGGTGCCAAAGCTTTTTATTAAGTTTTTTATTTGATTTTTACATATTCAAACAAAAATGTAACAATCTGAAACAAAATAAAGCAAAAGTGTATACAAAAGTCCATAACAAGAATTGTATACACAAAACCATTAGTACTTTTTTAATAAACATTCAATTTCTGCCAGATTATGTATTGATGGGTTACATTTCTAGTTCTCATTTTTATGGTCGATAATTCATTTTTACAAACAGATTTGGCTAGACAAATAAATTCACTAGTAAAAGTAGTTTTGCATTTTCAGTTTTTCGTTATAACTTTCTTAGCAATACCTAGGACAGACAGAAGAAGAGGTATTTGTGATACTGGAATAACTAGTAAAAGTAGTTTTGCATTTTCAGTTTTTAGTTATAACTTTCTTAGCAATACCTAGGACAGACAGAAGAAAAGGTATTTGTGATACTGGAATAATGTCTGGGATTGGGGCATTGAACAAAATCAAGGAATCTGTCATAGTACCATTACCTGACCACAATGCTTGGTAAACGTTTCTAAAATCAGTCCAGAAAGATGACACCATGTTGCATTCTATGATCATATGAACCCAATCTGCATCAAGGGCTTCATTGTATCTCCAGCATTTTATTTTTTCCTGATGTATATATAACAGAAATTATGTGGGGTGTTAGAAAAGCTCTGTGTAAAAAAATTCCATGTATAAATCTTCCAGTATAAAGAGGACATTGATTTTCCTGAAGATTTTAAGGATGGTTTCTTACTTTTCTCAGAAAATTCTTCTTTATTTATTTTTGTCAAGTAGTTCCATTATGACAATTCAGGGGGAATTAATTCAGTTTTAATAATCTTATATATAATTTACATGTTTGACTTACATTTAGATGGATTATTATTTACATAAGAAAAGCAGTCTAGAATTTTCGGAATAGTTTAATTTGTATGTCCAATGTTATTTTAATGTTATCTTGATATATTCCTTACATGTTTGTATATGTAACCAGCTGCTATTTTCAAGGCTGTATCTGGCAAACAGATAATCAGCTGAGTGTATTTTATTTCCATTCAGAAATTGATGCCAGTAAGTTAAATTACTATTTTTTAAGTCAAACATTTTTCTTGTATTAAAAGATATTAAGCATCCATTTGTGAAAGCTATAGGAAATAATATTATTAGTAGAGCTTTGATTAGATAAATTGAATTCATAAATCTCTTGAATATTAATACAACTTGATCTATGAAAGGGTAGAGAGTAAACTTAGGTTTTTAATTTAATATATAGTCTTTTAAACCCCCCAAAAGGTACTGATGTCTAAATTTGCATATGTTTCTATTATAGATTTGTTATTATCTATTAGTATGTTTTCATGTATTGGTTTCCAACAGGAAGCATAAAGGGAGTTCAGCCACTGGAGTATTACTTTAATAATTACATATTTAGAATATAAGTCAATATTGGGGAAACCAATGCCTCCCTTCTCCCAACTTTTGATGTGCCAGTCTAAAGAGAGTCTTGCTTTTTTTGGGATACTATCTTATGTAGGAGGGCCAGTTTGAAGGAGATTGGAGACTGTAAAGTGGTGGCCGGGGAAAGTGTAGTTAGGCCAGCATAGGATGGTGGTTTGTAGGATGACGTTGGTGATCAAGAAGAGGTGGAGGAGTGTGAGGGCAGCACCAAGGATCAAATGGTGGAAATTTAAAAAGGGTAATTGTGAGGTGGAGTTCAGGGATGAGTTAAGACAGGCACTGGGTGGCAGTGAAGAGTTACCAAATAGCTGGGTAACTGCAACAGAGCTAGTAAGGGAGACGGCTAGAAAGGGGCTTAGTATGACATCTGGACAGTGGAAGGATGACAAGGAGACATGGTGGTGGAATAAGGAAGTACAGGAGAGTATACAGAGAAAGAGGTTGGCAAAAAAGAAGTGGGATTGTCAGAGAGATGAAGAACGTAGACAGGAATATAAGGAGATGAGGTGCATGGCAAAGAGAGAGGTGGTGAAGGCTAAGGATAAGGCAGATGAAGAGTTGTATGAAAGGTTGGATTCTAAGGAGGGAGAAAAGGACCTGTACCAATTGGCTAGACAGAGGGACCGAGCTAGGAAAGATGTGCAGCAGGTAAAGGTGATAAAGGATAATGAGGGAAATATACAAGTGAGGAGAGTGTGTTGAGGAGATGGAATGAGTACTTTGAGGAGTTGATGAATGAAGAGAATGAGAGGGAGAGAAGGTTGGATGATGTGGGGATAGTGAATCATGAAGTACAATGGATTAGCAAGGAGGAAGTAAGGATAGCTATGAAGAGGATGAAGAATGGAAAGGCTGTTGGTCTAGATCACATACCTGTGGAAGCATGGAGGAGTTTAGGTGAAATGGCAGTGGAGTTTTTAACCAGATTGTTTAATGAAATCTTAGAATGTGAGAGGATGCCTGGAGAATGGAGAAAAAGTGTTTTGGTACCGATTTTTAAGAATAAAGGTGCTGTGCAGAGCTGTAGTAACTACAGAGGGATTAAATTGATCAGTCACAGAATGAAGTTATGGGAAAGAGTAGTGGAAGCTAGGTTAAGAAGGAATGCAATGATTAGTGGTCAGCAGTATGGTTTCCTGCCAGGAAAGAGCACTACCAATGCAATGTTTGCTCTGAGAGTGTTGATGGAGAAGTACAGAGAAGATCAGAAGGAGTTGCATTGTGTTTTTGTAGACTTAGAGAAAGCATATGATAGGGTGCCTAGAGAGGAGTTGTGGTATTGTATAAGGAAGTCGGGAGTGTTAGAGAAGTATGTAAGAGTGGTACAGGATATGTACGAGGGTAGTGTGACAGCGGTGAGGTCTACGGTGGGAGTGACAGATGCATTTAAGGTGGAGGTGGGATTACATCAAGGATCAGCTCTGAGCCCTTTCTTGTTTGCAATTGTTGTGGACAGGTTGACAGACGAGATCAGACAGGAGTCCCCGTGGACTATGATGTTTGCAGATGACATTGTTATCTGTAGTGAGAGTAGGGAACAGGTGGAGGTGACCCTGGAGAGATGGAGATATGTTCTAGAGAGAAGAGGAATGAAGGTCAGCAGGACTAATACAGAATATATGTGTGTGAATGACAGAGAGGTTAGAGGAATGGTGAGGATGGAAGGAGTAGGGGTGGTGAAGGTGGATTAATTTAAATACTTGGGATCAATAGTTCAAAGTAATGGTGAGTGTGGAAGGGAGGTGAAAAGAGAGTACAGGCAGGATGAAGTGGATGGAGAAGAGTGTCAGGAGTGATTTGTGACAGACAAGTACCAGTAAGAGTGAAAGGGAAGGTTTACAAGTGGGTAGTGAGACCAGCTATGTTATATGGGTTGGAGACAGTGGCACTGACAAAATGGCAGGAGTTTGAGCTGGATGTGGCAGAGTTAAAGATGTTAAGATTTGCACTGGGTGTGAAGAGGGTGGACAGGATTAGGAATAAGTATATTAGAGGGTCAGCCCCAGGTTGGAAGGTTTGGAGACAAAGCCAGAGAGGCAAGATTATGTTGGTTTGGACATGTGCTGAGGAGGGATGCTGAGTATATTGGGAAAAAGATGCTAAGGATGAAGCTACCAGGTAATAGGAAAAGAGGAAGGCCTAAGATAAGGTTTATGGATGTGGTGAGAGGGGACATGTAGGTGGTTGGTGTGGCAAAGCAAGATGCAGAGGGCAGGAAGAAATGGAAACAGATGATCCGCTGTGGCGACCCCTAATGGGAACAGCCGAAAGAGGATGATGATGATGATAAGAACTTTCATAAAATATTTTTTTATTTTTTACTTTTTTTTACTTTTTTAGAAGGGGGAAGACTTAATGACTGAGTAAAGAATAAAATCCTTGGTAAGATTATCATTTTGATCAACATAAGTCTATCATGAAATGTGAAAAAAACATATTCAAATTGTCTGTTAATTTGGATATTGTATCAATTAGGTTTTGGTAGTTAAGTATTTTTTTTATTATTATTTGTCTCAATAGTAATTCGTAAGTATTTTAATTGTAAATTGTCCCAGCTAAATCTTTTGTAAACGTTTAACTTAGTGGTTATCCCTTTGTTTATAAGCAAGGTTTTTGTTTTATTGTGATTAAATTTCAGACCTGAAATCTTTTCAAAATAGTCCATAGAGCTAACTATATGATCCAACGAGAGTTTAATGTTACCATTAGTGAGCAGAATGTCATCAGCAAAATGCTGAATTTTAGGAGACATTTTTTTTCATTTATTTTAAAATCTTTGTTTAATGTTTATGTTAGATCTTATATAGTTAGCAAATGACTCTATATTAAGTCCAAATAGCAAAGGGGATGAAGGGCATCAATGTTTGGAACCTTTTAAGATATCAAGGGGGCTAGATATAAAGATGCCTATTTTGACAAAATAAATTGAGTTATCATAAAGCTTTTTAATTAACTTTATGATATCAGTGGAAAAGTTATATTCATTTAGCACTCTGAACAAGTATGACCAATTCACACAGTCAGAATCTTTACCCATATCTAAGCTTATTATGGACAACTCTTTTTTATTTTTGTTTGCGATATCAATCAATGAAAAGAGCCTTATTATGTTATCTTGAACTTTCCTACTAACTATTAACCCAGTCTTATTTATTTATTTATGTATTTATTTTATTTCAGTTTGATTACCGGGGAAGTCCACTGGGCCAGTGGTGTGCCCATTTCAGTGGAGGCCCGAGGAGAAAAGCCCCAATAAGCAATATGGTTACAAAGGTTACATAATGCAATGGTAAATACATATATTATCTATATACATATCTGATCTTCATTTACTGAACAAATAAGCATGTAATTTAATCTTTTTGCTAATATAGACATGAAAATATTGTAGTCTACATATAAAAATGATATAGGTTGATAAGAACATGGAGTAGGGTCTTTATCTGATTTTAAAATTGGTTTCTCCGTAATGGGGGAATATTAGGTGTACTCTTAACTTCTTCAAAAGCTTTTAATAAAATTGTTAAAATATTATCCGGTAATAGTTTATATAGCCCAGGAATTATCCCATCCATACCTGGTGCTTTATTAGCTTTAACATTTTTAATTTGGTCTTTTAATTCCTTAGAGGAAAATGACTTATCAATCTTGCTTTCCTGTTCTTTTGATAACTTATTATGTTGGTTTTCTTTAAAAAAAAAAAAACTATCCAATATGCTGTGACTCAGATTTGGCTTTGTTTTATTAATTTCTTCATAATATTTGCTAAAACATTATCATATATCTTTCAGATATGTATCTTTGATGGTCTTTTCCCCTTCTTTATAAACAATCTCATTGATATACTTTATTTTATTCATGTTTTTTGCTCTAATAGCTGTTATATAAAGGTTCTTGGAGATTATTGAATATGACTAATTTATTTTTTTCTAGATTAATGGAAATCTTTTGATGTAATATTTTAAGGTGCTTCTGATTTAGATTTTCATCTGTGTGCTTGCAGTTTTATCGTTAGGGTTAAGGTTTAACTTTAATTTATCAATTTCAGCTTGGATAACATTTAATACTTTATCCCAATCCTTTCTTTTGCAAATATACCAGTTCTTTACCATATAAGTAAGCTTTTAATATGTCCTATAGTATGACATCAATGACCTCACCATTGTTATATTCCATAAATTGGCATCTCTTTTCATAGCCATTCATTAAATCTTTTTATTTTAGTTATATGCCAGGAGTCTTTGTCAAGAAATTAAATTGTTTGGACTTACAGTTAATTTAAATGTAATAGCACTGTGGTCAGATAAGGAATGTGAAACTATTAGTGCTTTCTCTATTTTGGAGTATAATGCATTGGATATAAACACTTTATCTATATTGGTCTGAGTCCCAAATCTAAAAGAGTATATTTAGAGAACCATCTAGTTTTAAATCTGATACAGCTCTAAATACATTGTATTAATATAAGGATTTAAATGTTTCACTACTGAAGATAGCCTGATTTGTTTAACTAGTTGTAGTGCAGTTAAAATCCCCAGCTATCAACATTTCTCCTTTAGAGTGTTATAATATTTATTTCTTAACTGTTTTAGAACCAGCCCCAGGGATCCAATAGATATTTATAAGGGTATAGTATTTTTTATCAATTTTTATTACCACCAATCCCAGCATACCATTTTTGTCAGAATAGGAATCCATGATTCTCAGGATACCTGATGTTTTTTTTTCCAGAGAATAAGAACACCTCTTATTTTTAAACCAAACTGAGAGACAATTAAAACTAAATAATCTTTTAACACAATCTATGTAAATCTTTAGTGAATAAATGAGTTTCCTGTAGAAAAACAATGTCTATTTTATCTAGAGTTAAGTACTTATTTAAACTACCCCTCTTTAAAGGGTTAACGTATTTAAACTACCCCTCTAAAAAGGATTATTTAACCCATTTATATTTAATGAAAGGCATTTATATGCCGGCATCTGTTAGAACAACAGGTATAGAAACTACTATGAAATGACTTAGTACATTAAGCATTACGCTAACAAAAGAAGAACTTGCTATGGACAAACACAATAAAGATGATGTGAAAACCTCAGAATGAAAAGCATGTTTAACCTGTAAAATGGAAAATAATATTCCAGGCTTGATGAAAAGTTCATATAAGCTACTTACTAACAAAACCATAACATGCCCAATCACATTGGTGGTACTTCACTTACTAACAACACCATAACACGCCCAATCACATTGGTGATATTCCACTTACTAACAACACCATAACACTCTGGTTTGATTCTTGGCTGGGATGCCCTCCTTGTGCTCATGTGAGTTTCCTCTGGGTGCCCTGGTTTCCGGTTTGATTCTTGGCTGGGATGCCCTCCCTGTGCTCATGTGACTTTCCTCCGGGTGCCCTGGTTTCCGGTTTGATTCTTGGCTGGGATGCTCTCCCTGTGCTCATGTGAGTTTCCTCCAGGTGCCCTGGTTTCCTGTTTGATTCTTGGTTTGGATGCCCTCCCTATGCTCATGTGAGTTTCCTCCGGGTGCCTTGGTTTCCGGTTTGATTCTTGGCTGGGATGCCCTCCCTGTGCTCATGTGAGTTTCCTCCGGGTGCCCTGGTTTCTGGTTTGATACTTGGCTGGAATGCCCTCCCTGTGCTCATGTGAGTTTCCTCTAGATGCCCTGGTTTCCGGTCTGATTCTTGGCTGGGATGCCCTCCCTGTGTTCATGTGAGTTTCCTCCAGGTGCCCTGGTTTCCGGTTTGATTCTTGGCAGGGATGCCCTCCCTGTGCTCATGTGAGTTTCTTCCGGGTGCCCTGGTTTCCTTCCCCACTACAAAGACATGCATCTGGAGTGTTTTTCTGAGGGCCAGTGCTGAAAATTGTCTCATTCCAAGTCGGACTTTCCTGGCAAACAAATGTTAAATAAATTAAAGCATTTTAACATTCCCTTCTACACACACATACATTTCCCAACAGTCAAACCAGCCCACCAAACTCATTCTATTAAAGTTACTCAGTTACTAAATTATTATTAAAAGGAAAGAGTGAGAGGACAAAAGAAAGGGAAACAAAAAATAAAAAATAAACCTGTTTGAGTAAGGTATTTCCCTTTAGATTCATAATAGTTTACTTAAAATAAGCTTATAATTTTATACTTTACTTCCTCTAGTGGAAAAACTGCAATGTTACAGTAACAGAGAGACTAATCAAAGTCAAGTCAAAGTAAACATTATTATCATTTAGAACTACACACGTGTAGCCTATATTCATGCATCAGCTCAATTCTGGAGATTACAAAGGAAAGTAAAACAACACATACAAGTAAAGGAATAAACGTAGCTAACAAATACAATACTGCTCCCAATACACACAAGAAAGATCAAAGACATTTACAAACACATATACAAAAAGAATATCCTCCCTGGATTTAAATCAACTATCCTATTTAAAGTAAAACACACTACAGATTAAACAATACCTAAGTTATTTCTCTAATATAGCACTTGAGTGGGTTAAATAATACTGACTATGAATATAATAAATAAATAATAAATAAATATTGTACTTATAGTACTTGAAAAATATGTAAGAATATATTGCATTAATAAATAAAAATTGACGTATTATATGTCCACACCTCTGGGCCTAGTGCATGAGATTAGAAGTCTAATCACTGTAGGGTAAACACTGTTATTGAATATTGTAGTCCTGCAGCAGATGTCGTGATATGTACTGCCTGATTCCAGATGCTTAAACAGTCCATGAGCAGCATGTGTGGTGTTCTGCATTATTTTGGAGGCTTTTTGGATGGTTCTTGCAGAATAAAGTTGTTGTATTGATGGAAGACTGGAACCTGTTAACTTCTCTGCAACCCCCCCCCCACTCTTTGTAGTGCCTTCCTTTCTGTAACTGTGCAGCTTCCAATACACACTTTGAAGTTACAGGTGAGGATGCTCTCTACACTGTGAAGTTGCAGGTCAGGATGCTCTACACACTGTGAAGGTGCAGATGAGGATGCTCTACACACTGTGAAGGTGCAGGTGAGGATGCTCTACACACTGTGAAGTTACAGGTGAGGATGATCTACACACTGTGAAGGTGCAGGTGAGGATGCTCTCTACACTGTGAGGTTGCAGGTGAGGATGCTCTCTACACTGTGAGGTTGCAGGTGAGGATGCTCTATACACTGTGAAGTACAGGTGAGGATGCTCTCTATTGCACCTCTATAGAAGGTGGAGAGAATATGAGGAGAAAGCTTAGCTTTTTTCAGCCTTCTTAAAAAGTGGAGGCATTGGTACTCTTTCTTGACCAGTTGGCTGGTGTTTCCTTACCATGAGAGATCCTCTGATATGTGTAATAATAGAAAGGTATTAACTTTAGGTGATTTCATTTAAAAGATGTTTCAGAAACAGCCTATTTTAAGACAAATAACATATAAATAACTAACAGGTAGTTTGTCTCTGAGATTTTTTATTCTCTTTAACTGACCAAACATTCCTTGTAGCCTGTCTTTTTAAAGATACATGTAGGTCCATATCAGCAGTAGAATTAAGTAAATTATTTTCCTGGAAGAAGGGAGCTGTATCTTAGTTTTGCAGGGTAGATTAGGTAAGGTTTTTTTCCAGCTTTCTTCATTGATTCTAACAGTGGAATGTTTTTCTTTTTGAAATCACCAGAAAGGAATACTCATTGTCAAATCTAATGAAGGGACCATCAAGTTTTATGGAGGAAGCAGACCAGGCTGTTTTCAAAATGATATCCTTGTCTTGACTAGAAATCCATTTGACTATTATAGATCTTGGATTTGAAAGTTTTTGCTTGGTGTGACTACAGTCAAAGAACTATGACACCTCTCTATGCCAAATAACAGGGCTTCAGGAAGCTTTAATGTTTAAGGGATCCAAGTGGATAAGACATTTACCATGTTATCTCCTTCTAGTTTTTCAGGGACTCCATAAATCTGGATGTTATTCCTCCTCACCCTATTCTCCAGGTCATGATTTTTTTCCAATAACTCATTGTTTTGTTGAAGAATAAAAGCAGTGTTATTTTCTCCTTCTGTAAGTCTTCTGTCTATGTTAGTGATAGAATCCTCCATAGCAGATATCTGGAATTTCTGTTGTTTCACTACTTCCTTTATTAATTCAATCTGCTTTGTAAAATCTTATATTATTTTATCCACTTTGGAGTCCAGTTTATCTAGTTTTAAGAATAGGTTCTGTATACTACAAAGAATAAACTGTGGTACACATTCAATAAAGCTTACATGGCCATTTTTCTGTGTGAGCATCACAGTGTTATGCAAATATGGGTGCAGTGAATTTTAGATTCAGTAAACTCCATGTAGCAGTGCACAATCACACACATTTATATGTAATAACAGAAACTTTTGTGGAATGCAAATTTCAGCATAAGTAGCTGAAATGACTCTCATATCTGGTACACATCACAACTGTACCAGGTGTTTGCTAGGGAGGACATCCCACAGGGAAATGTACTCGGGGATGCTGGGTACACCCTGGAACTGTGAATGATGACACCCATCAGAAATGCACACACACATGCCCATGGAAGAATGCCATAATGAGACACATGCACAAACTAGGAACATCACAGGGCACATGTTTGGGTTTCTGAAGTCACATTTTCAGTGTCTAGATATATCTGGAGGAGCCTTATAGTATACTCCATGCACATTTACACAAATATGTACAGTATGTGCTATGCTCTACAATCTGATCCTGTAAAAACAGTTGCACCAGGATCAGCAAGGGGAATGGACACACATCCCCCACAAACACCTAGGTCACCACAATCACAGTCACAGGAGAACTTGGAGGAAGAATCTCCAGCTGCTGTCCATGTGGACAGACATAGGCATGCTCAGTATGCCCTTGCTTTGGCTAAGAGACAATGCACAGCACATTCATTGCCACTTGGGGACCTAGGGACTAATACCTTTCTCCTATTCATATACAGTTCATACATTACAAAATAATGCCAGGCAACTCATACAACGTGTTTCTATACATGTGCTGGCTGTGTACTGCTTGCATCAGACAGTGTCAGCCCTGAACTACAGTTGTGTCAACAATGCATTTGCAAGATAGGCTCTTATCTTACACTGTAGTCTTGTGGAGTATTATGACATATCCTTTGTATCTATGAAATTGGTACGGTATGCAAGTAAATAGTGGTGCATTTGTACAAAAAATTAAGTAAAGTGTGACCACTGACACTATTTTACTAGTATGTGCTCATTTGTAAGTAGTAGGCCTCATGTATGAAACCTTCATACAGTCCAACTGCAGCAGTATGTGCCCATTTGTAAGTAGTAGGCCTCATGTATGAAACCTTCATACAGTCCAACTGCAGCAGATTACTGGTCCATCATTCAAGACAGAAGTTAGAAAGTGAGGCTACACATTGCAGTTTCTGACTTCAGACTTGTCTGCATCCTAGCAGCAGATGTGGTTTGTTCCCCACCCATCAAAACTGGGGTTTGCTCTTGTAAATAGCATAGCAGTAACTCATTTATGCTGCCCAGAAACCCACGGTAAATGGGTGTTTGTCACAATTATTATCCCTCGCACTTCCAGGAGAATACTGTAGATTTGATCATACTGTACATTATATGTGTTAGGTAACACGTATAACAGTGTACACTTTCAGGTGGTTGTATGATGAATGACCCCTGTTCTGGTAAGCTGCTTCTGTGGCCAAAAGGAGTAAGGCAGCCATCCTGCCTGATGAAGCTGTAATGCTGTTGAGGGTTTAATTCCAGATATAGGTTGGGGTTAGGTTGGGGTTTTGGATGTGTACTAGCAATAGGTGGTATTTTATTTATTTATTTATTTATTTTACATTTGTTGACCGGGCTAGTCTAACCAGATACATGTCCATTTTTAGTAGTGGCCCGGGGGGAAAAGCTCCAAGACACATACAAAAATACAATATAGAATGTTGCAACAGTCCAAGCATAAAACAGCTGTTGTTAATAAAAAATACAGTACTCATAGTGAGCATAACACAAAACAGTAAAAGGTAATGTGCAAGAGATGCTACTATATACATATATACATATTTTTAAATTGCAATAACATGGTCTTTGGTTCTTTAAGGATAAGTCTGTAAAGATCTAGAGTATTCAAATTAGTGTATAGAGAGAAAGTTAGTCAGGGTTAGTATAGGGGCATAACCGATGTGTACTGAGAAATAGTTTTAGATTCTGTTTAAAAAGTGTCAATGAAGACAGAGATATGAGTTAAGTGGGTAGAAGATTCCAGTGCTTACCAACAGTATTAGAAAACAGAGAGTCTCCTGCCAAGTTGTTGGATCTGCTGGTGTTGATAAGCGGTTTGTTTGAGGAGCGTACATTTTTAAGATTGTTGTATGGGGTAATGAGGCTAGTGAGTATTGGAGTGCTGGTGGGTTGATACAAGCTGGTGAAATTGAAGCTGGTTTAGGAACTCTAGCCATCCTAGTTGCTTTAGATTAAGACAATGATGAGTTCTAAAAGGAGACCCAGTGGCAAATCTAGCAATATTATTATAGGAGATTGCAAGTTTGTTGAGGTTGTTTTTAGAAAGATTAGTGTATATAGGTGAAGCATAGTGTAGGGTGGAGATTAATTTTGTTCTGGCAGTCCTGGCTACTGGTGTAAGAAAGGGTTTGATTCTATAGAGGGACCCCAATTTCTTGTTGACTGTTTTTATTGTGCTGTTTATATGAGTATCGAAGCTAAGGTTGTTATCTATTGTTATTCTTAAGAGTTTAGTGGTTGAGTCGGGAGATATGATAGTGCCATTATTAGATACGAGTGTGAAATTTATTGGAGTGGATTTTCGGGTTGGAGTGAAAAGTAAAAGTTTAGTTTTTTTTGGGATATAGGAGGAGGCAGCAGTTTAAAAAACATTGTTCTACTGCATTGAATGCTTTTTGGGTAAGGGACTGTAGTTCAGTTGGAGAAGTGGCTGAACAAATTATTGTGGAATTGTCTGCGTATTGAATACAGGTGGCATTAGGAATTGCTGAGTGAAGGTCATTAATAAAAATGGAAAATAGGAGTGAGCCTAATATGGAGCCCCGAGGAACACCTAGGGAAATAGGGAGGTATGTAGATAGATTATTATCCCATAGCATAGCCTGTTGTCTATTGTCTAAGTAAGATTTGAACCAATTGATGGCTAGAGGTTCAAATGAAAGAGATTTCAATATATTTAAAAAGAGCTGGTGATTAACCATATCGAAAGCTTTAGACAAATCAATAAAGACTGCAGAGGAAAGAATGTTGTTGTTACGGTTTTTGTTAATGCAGTCTGTGAAGGATAGCAGGGCAGTGGTAGTACTGTGGAAAGGTCTAAATCCATGTTGACAATTGGCAAGTAAGTTATTTTGGAGTAGGTGGTTAAGTAGTTGCTTATGGATGCATTTCTCTATAATTTTTGCTAGAGGAGATAGTAGAGCAATAGGACGATAGTTAGAAAAGTCATTAGAATTCCCACCTTTATGTAGTGGGATGATGTGAGACATTTTCCAGATGGATGGGATAGTTCCTTCACTGATGGTTCTGTTAACCAGAATGGAAATGGGATAGGCAATGGCTTTAGCTCCTTTTTGCAGGAATTCTGCCGGAAGTTGGTCAGCTGAGGGGGTGGTAGGTTTTAGTTTTTGAAGAAGGGAGCAAATAAAGGAAGTTGAAACTGGTTTTAACTGAAATTATGGAGGTAGGCTTGTAGTAGATGTAGGCAGATTTGAGGTATCTGGAGATAGTTGACTAGCAAGAGTTTGAATGGCGTCTGTGAAAAAAGAATTGAAGGCATTAGCAGTATGTGTGGGATTCTTGGGGTTAGAGCCTAGTGGGTTAGGTGTGATACATTGACCTGGGTATAGTAGTTTGTTAATGCTAGTCCAGAACTTTTGTGGTTTCTTAAGGTAAGTTTGCTCTAGATGAAAGTAAAAGTTTTTTTTTTTATCTAAGAGGATGTTTTTTTTAGTATTATTTCTAAGTTGTCTAAAGGTTTGGTGGTCTGCAGGATTTTTAGTAGTACGTCATTTTGCCCAGGATTTGTTTCTAAGAAGGATTTTTTGGCTAGTAGCTTTTGAGAGCCAAGGGGCAGGTTTAGCTTTATTTCTAACACAGCAAGTTGGGGTGTGGTGGTCGAGGATGGCTAAGAATGTGGAATTACAGTATTCCACTGCTTCATTTAGTGGGAGGTATTTTAGAGGTGACCAATTACACTGCTTGAGTTCTGTTTGGAAAAGTTCAGGGTTAAAATGCTTTTTGGTGCGTATTATCCTGAAAGTGTTTGGGTAAGTTAGGTTGGTTTTGTGTCTGATAATAAAAGTTAGTGAGTGGTCACTTAGATCATCTGGGAGGGTTCCTACTTGGTATGTTTGATGAGGAGTATTAGTAAGAATCCAGTCTAAGGTACTTTCTTTGTTATTGGGTTTATTAATTCTGGTTGGGGAGTTAATAGTTTGTGAGAAGCCATATAGGTTAATATGGGTGCTAGGGTGTACAGTACTGCAGGACTTCCAGTCGATATTAAAGTCTCCTAGGACTATTGTTTCTTGTGGGAGATTAATAGAACGCCAGTTAAGGATATTTTCAAGTGTTATACTTTTATTTCCTGGGGGAAGGTTGATGCAAATGATGTATACAGATTTACATGAGTTGACCTGAAATTTAGAAAGGATTTCAGCATTATTGTCAGAAGGTGGTCTAAGGTTTGTAGTGCTAACCTGAAGCTCTGATTTATAGAGGATTGCTACCCCGCCTTCCTTTTTGGCTGTGCGGTTTAGTCTAAGGATATTGTAACCAGGTGGGGTGACTTCATTGTCTTTAATTGTGGGTTTTAGCCATGTTTCGGATAGACATAAGATGTCAAATAGGTGAACATCTAGGAGGGCATGGAGGTGGGCAATTTTATTGTTAATGCTATGTATGTCGAGATGTGCTATAGAGAGTGAGTTAGAGGGCTTAGTAGGGGCATGGGTACTGGAGTTGTTAGGGTTGCACTGTTCAGTGGCAAGGGTATTGATTGTGCCAGGGTTAGGATGAATGTCCCCGTCTAGTAAGGAGTGGAGGTATATTCTATTTATAGGGTAATGAAGGTTACTATAATAAAGCGATTTTTTAATATTTAGCTTGGTATATTTAATGTGTGATAGTCTATGATATTTAGCTTGTAGGTAGCAGGGTTTGGATGTGATGTTTATGTAGTTTTGAGAGATAGCTAGTAGTGGTGTAGAAGTGTATTTGGAGGGGAAGAGAAGGGCGGGGTATAATGGTTGTTCATAGGAGGTTAGCATATAGGCAATAGTTAGAGGAGGAAAGAATGAGACCAAGAGTAATAGTTTTATTTGGTTAGTAATTTAGTTTTATTTTACAGAGTGTCACTCTGTATCCCACACTATCAACTTTGCATTGTCTTAATTCCACATTTGTGCAATGTGCCACATGTTTAAAACCTTTTTGATAAGGCTTAGGTGGTTTGCTCAGAGCACAGCAGTGTAGAAATAGTGAAAGAAGAAATAGGATTTATGTCTGACAGCAAACTACACACACCTGATGCATTCAATCAATGCTCTTATTAATCAGGAAATCCCTGCCTGGATTAGGGATAGGAGTGTGCTGTAGTAGCAGGTATATATAACATAATAGTTAAACGCAGATGTGAGCAATGTGCCTCGCATTTGCACACTGCTTACCAATGCACAAACAGTATAAAAAAAGGCAAAGGCACACGTGTGTACTTCGTTAACCAAGTCCCAAATTAACATCAAACATTACTACTGGGCCAGCTTGGCTGACATCACTCTTTGTCACCTGACTTCAGTTCCCAGGCTAAACAGAAACTTAACAGCATTTAAAATCTTTGTGTGAGAAATACATATCTCTCAGATCTTTCCAGATTTTGGAAGTCGTAAAACAACAAAACACTTTTTACATTTTAAACCTAGTAATTACTTCTCTTTTAAGACAATACAGAAACTTCTAGCTCTAGACATTGTGTCTGCTACACTGAAAATGAGAGATAACTTTTATAGCACAATCGTAAAATAATCTAATTTCAACTTATTTTCTGTTCCAAGTTAGCAGGGCTTCCTGTGGTTACATTTTAGCTCAGTACGTGACATACAGTTCTGTATAAATCATATCAATATTCACAAATGACATAGAATTATTTACAAAATTCCAGATAGCTGGGCTGGCAATATTTCTCTATATCACAGATGTGTAGATGTCACCTCATCCCATATAAGATAGACAATGATGACATTACTGTTATCGTATGTGCAAAAATCATAATATCTGTTTTCAGTGATGATGTACAGGTCAGAACATTAGATCACATAGGAGACCATGTGGACTGTGGTTATTGCGGATGATATTGTGGTCTGTATTGAGAGTAGGGTACAGGTGTATGTGACCCTGGGGAGGTGGAGATATGTTTAACAGAGGAAAGGAATGAAGGTCAGCAGGACTAAAACAGATTATGTGTATGACTGTGAGGAAGGGTACAGGAATGGTTAGAATGTAAGGAGTGCAGTTGTTGAAGGCATAGGATGTGAAATACTCTGGACCACCAGTTTAGAGTAATGGTGAGTATGGAAAACAGCTATAGAAGAGCGAGAATGTATGGTGAAGTATGTGGAACATACTTCTCAACCTCTTAGAGCAAGAAATTTGGACAAAGCCACAAATAATGGGGGGACAAAGGCCCAACAATAGGGACACTTTTTAAATATTGTTCTTACAAACTTAGAAAGTTGATAAAATAACAGGTTTTGCATTAGCATGACTTTTCTGAAGGATACCTATCTAAGCTCTCAACAATTTCAATAGCTTCTTTCTAAGCTCTCAACAACTTCTACAGCTACCCTCACACAGCCCAACCTTGTAAATATTGTAAATAGCATTCTACTGCTGATGTGTGTATGTAAAGTGTATTTACATTTTCTTAAAAGGTTTGTATGTAAACTGTTTCCAGACCTAACACATATCTGTTTTCCTCAAATGAAACTGTATGATCTCTACCTTCAAGCTTAATGTATTTAACTATGCATGATACTGAATGCATTTATGAGTAACTATTCTACATAATATTATCTTTAATATTAACTATCAGCTTTATCGAAATTGTATAATGCATCTTGGAGCTTTTCTCCCCGGGCCTCCACTGAAAATGGGTCAATTCGGCCCAGTGGACTTCCCGGTAATCAAACTGCAAATAAATAAATATTATGTCTGAAAATCAAATGTCTGCCATTATTTTCTCACTTCAGCCCTCAGTGATTAGTCAGTGATTAGTCAGTGATTTGTCAGAAACCTACACATTTTAGGAAAAACAGACCAAACATGAGGCAAAAATCTGGACATTCTGTGAAAATCTGGACAGTTGAGAGGTATGGTATAGAGAAGAGTGTTAGGAGTGATCTTTGACAGATGGATACGAATAACACTGATATGAAGGGTCTACAAGATGGCAATGAGACCAATTGTGTCATATGGGTCACAGATGTTGCCACTGACAAAAAGGTTCATAGGTTCATAAGTGTTTCCTAGGCTAATGACCACAAGGGCATTTTTAAGTATAGCCATCCATCCCAAATCTCTGACAAGTTCTGATACCCTTGATAAGTGTAAGCATGGGCTTAGGAGATGATCTCTTTACAGGGTACCTGTTTGCATTAGAGACATAGGTGCCAAACCAGTAATGAATTTCTGATTTTCCATCCAATTTTCAAAGTTGCACTTGAATTTGGTTAGGGAGGAGCTTTGCTTCACATGGATAGAGAGCATGTTCCATAGAGGGGGTAGTCTCTGGGATACATACCTATCTCTCCATCACATCCTATTTGTATCACAGGCAAGGTTTAAGTCTTTAGAATGGGTAATCCTGGTGCTGTTTGTTTTGTGGATTGGCAGGAGTCATAACAGGTGTTGGCAGATTACAGATGTTGTAGTTTGCATTGTGTTGGCCGAGGATGGATAGGAGTATTAACCATATATTACAGTTTCAGTTCAGGTTGCATGGTTTGGAGATGAAGACAGAGTGATGGGATTGTGTTGGTTTGGACATGTGCTGAGGAGTGATGCTGGGTATATTGGGGAAGGATGGTAAGGTGGAGCTGCCAGGTGAGAGTGGAAATAGAAAGGACTATGATAAGGTGTGTGGATGTTTTGACAGAGGATGTGCAGGTGGTTGGTGTGACAGAGAAAATGCAGAGGATGTTTTCACATGGAAGCAGAAAATCTGCTGTAGTGAGCCCTACTGGTACTGTCCAAAAAAAATGGGTAGAAGAAGACAACATCTCTGTTTGGAGAAACCCCATCTGTACACTTGCAGCATGAGTATACAGTAATTGCTGGTTACTGTGTCTGGACTCAGTTTGGGGTTTAACAGTGTGCCTTTATATTACCTGCTCTGGATTATGTGCAGAGGCTGTAACACTTTGCCCTCATGCATGCAAAAATGTCAGTAAACTTGCTTTCAAATATAATTGGCTGTTGCTATGCAGCAGAGCATGTCTAGCTATCAGAACCTGTGTTTCATAACAGGCAACAATTTACTCACTTACCTATCAATAACAGAGGTATTGCTCCACCTTATGAAGGACATAGTAGTTTCATAGATTATAATACATTATAATGTATACCTCATAGATTAGTCACCTGAAAATGACTGTCAGATCACATATACAGCTCCTGTTTGCATTCTCTATGCAGATACCAGGTTCATACCTCCCATTATCAAATATCATTCCCCCTCTGTTTCCCCTGCTAGCATAGTTGACATGAGATCCTGACTCCTGTGCACTGAATAGCCTGTATCCCCTATATCACTGAATTACAAATTTCAACAGAGCCACATATAGCAGGGATCTGGATTCAGTGCTCTCTGGCTTCCAGAGGGGCAACACTAGAAAGGTTGTCTGCATACACACCTTGACTCCTACTCATAATATGCAACCATCACAAACCATTATGTACATAGGTACTCCCCACAAACCAACATAAACTGCAGACACATCATAAGCACAATCAGGCTACAAACAGAAAATACACATCAGTCATATCATCACCAGTGTCTCACCATGGAAGTGCTCAAGACAATGGGCATGTAGCCCAAAGGTTATCATAATAGTTAACTGTATAGTGAGAAGTAGAGATGCACCACTCAACAGCTTAAGCAAGGATACGTGTAGTGTCAGCTGTGTGGCAGAGGTAGCCATCACAGTGCACATGCAATCAAGTCTCTCAAGTCCCACTCTTAATCCAGCCTACTTCATGTTGATATGCACAACTTGAGACGTGACTATATGAAATATATAAACACAGACATGATTGAGTATCTAAATATGGGTCCCAGCAAGGTATGTCCCTATGTTTGGGCAGCAGTATACCCTCACCTAGGATGATACATTATACAAAGAACAACAGATTCATTGAACTTGCCTAAGTTTCTGGTGTCATTCTAAGGTGATACAATACCTGCTAGTGTGGGATGAGATGGTGGCTAGAGCACCGTGCTTTGCTTGACATAAGCCACTTGACAGCACCATAATCCCTTTATTAAGCAAGGTCACAACAGCAGAATAACCAATGTAAAAATGTACACCTCCAACAAAGAGAGGGCCATGCTGCTAACCCAAGAAGTCCACATCTGAAGCCTCACTCTGTAAGCACTCTTCACAGTGAAGATGTTGATGTCTATGTAGGCACAGAAACCTGGTTTAAGGCAGCTGTATCTACTTTGCCCTTGTAAGGCTACAATGCCTTCCAAACATCCACATAGCAAATGGAAGTTGTGTGAATCAGAGGAGGTGTCATATCTATTTACATTAAAGATTAGCATGCCTCAAGACTATTTAGAGAAGATAACTACATGGAGTTATTTTTATGCCCAACCTACTCTGGATAGGAAACCCTTCCTGTTATTGCCTTAATAAGTCACCATCCATGAATACAGAAGTCCACACAGCACATATATTACTACATAGGACAATTACAGT
Organism: Protopterus annectens; assembly: GCF_019279795.1. Lineage (NCBI taxonomy): Eukaryota > Metazoa > Chordata > Ceratodontiformes > Protopteridae > Protopterus > Protopterus annectens. The sequence goes on along the minus strand of NC_056740.1, from coordinate 468,485,291 downwards.
AGAGCAAAACCACCCAGGCATGGGTGAGAAGAATTATACGTCCATTGATTACGATAATTATAGGACAACAAACTCACCTGCACAATATTACCTGGAGTTTGTGAACTGAAATTCCATGGAAGAAATAGTGCACCACCCCACAAGGTTATCTCATATTCCATACCTGTACCTCCAACAATATGAGTGAACAAGTAATGGCACATGTGTTGTGCCTGCACTGTTAATCCAACCATAAAGTGCTATGTTTTGAAGTAGATATAGCTACTGAGCCCCCACAAAGGTGGAGTCAGGTTCACAATCTTCATCCAAGATAACCACACACTCATAAGGGATGGTCTAAACTACTTCCAAGATACAGTTTCCACAAAAGTCATTGACAGCTATAGTACCCTACTCCCTTATACCCTGTCGACACATCTACACAAATGTGTACACACAGCCATGCCTGAGGGGCTCAAATATCCTCCGGAAAATACAAACCTTACCAGTGTATGTTTGTCATAATTACATTATACAGGAAGTGAAAGAAGCTGCTGTTTACAATTACAACATTGAGAAACCAGGAGTGGAAGGCCACACCCCTCAGCATAAACATGCAAATAAGACAACATCAAGAACACACACAGAGCAACCATGCTAAGACTTTACACATCAACATATCCAGGAATAACCAGAGGGCTTTCTTCATGTACATCTGCAAAATAATAGAAGACATATGTATTTGCATCAGGTTGTGTATGGTAGGACACACACTGACCCAATGTAACTTCCAAAACTGATAGCAGACACGGTTGGCTGAACAGTGTCCCCACTGCTGCCACCACACCTAGCACAAACCGTGTGTTCAACATCACCTCCCAGCTGTGGTATCTACAATGGCAAAGTTATCACTACCCTCTCCAAGACTGGTACCACAGTCACCATGGGATCAGTTGGCATTCCAGCCTGTGTTCTTCATGTGCTTCAAAATTGAGCTGCTCTCCTAGGCACCATATCCAATTACAGTTTGAATGCAGGTGCTATCCACAATGAATGGATTACAGTGACCATTTTCCAACCACACAAGGCATAACTGCAACATAGAAGTGTAACTATAGAACCATAACTTTATTCAACCTCTGCCATAAGGCAATGGATGCAATTTTGCATGCATCTCAGACACAGGGAAATAGCTGACCTCTAAACACTAGATGTGTTCCAGTTAGGTGTTCCCAAGGGTGTCTTGTGGCTGTAAAACCTGATGGGATTCAGAATTGTGACCACAGACATAGAACATGTCAGAGCTGTGAACATATCCTATTGTAACTTGGCCAACACCTTCATCACAATCCAAAGTTTGTCCTCAGTGGGAAATTAACCAAGGTGAATATCAACTCCTATGTTATTTAGTTTGCAAATGGAATCACAGAACCAAAACATTCAATCTCAGTGCGAGACATCACCTGAAGCAGTGACATGTCAACTGTGTGGTAACAGGGTTCCCCTTTATAATCTTGAAATACTGAAATCTCAAATTTCAGTATCTCAAGACCATTTAGGTGAATTTTTAAAATAGTGAACGTGCATAATCGCGAATTTGAATATCTCAAATTCGCGTTTATGGCTTTACGCTACATTATGTGCAGTGTTTTGTGTAGATGGTGTCCAGTGTCATATGTAGATTTAGGTGGAATTTAAGGTGAGTGTTTTTTTAAGGGTTTTGGGTGGGAGTCTGAGAGTATGTGAGTGTGTTTGTAAGTTGAACGTGTGGGTTAGGGTAGGCAGGTGAAAGTATGAGTGTGTAAGTGCTGAATGTGTTTGTGTATGTCTGGTTGTGTGTGTGTGTGTGTGTGTGTGTGTGTGTGTGTGTGTGTGTGTGTGTGTGTGTGTGTGTGTGTGTGTGTGCATGAGTGACTGTAGAATGTCTGGGTGTGAGTTTACTTTCTTTATCTGTTTGTGCTATCTCAGAGTTAGTATATATATATATAAGTAGGGGGTGTGGGGGGCACAGCCCCCCGCATGGGGGGGTTGTCCCCCTGCTTATTTGTAATGTAGGTTTGTGGATGTGTGGTGTTATGTTTTTGTGTGTTTTTTGTTTTGTACCGTGGGTATTGTGGTGTATATGTGGTGTATGCTGTGATTTCAGGATTTCAAATTTCGCAGTTTTGTGGATTCGCCTTTATGGTTTTGAGATACTGAAATTCGAGATTTCAGTATTTCGAGATTATAAAGGGGAACCGGTAACAGATGTGTCAATGCCATGGCCTCTCATGTTCAACTACATGTATCAGAAGTCCTGAACAAAGCACAGGATCTGTGGTACTGATTTATTTTATTTTACATTTGATAACCAGGGGTGTCTGACTGAGCTGAAAAGGTCCTTTTTCAGCAGAGGCCCGGGGAGAAAAGTTCCACACAGAAAAATAATTACAGATACGTTTAGATATTTAGACATGATCAGTATACACACAAATTACAATAGACATGTTTTTACACTGGTATGCAGTACAACAGTTACATTGGAGAGAAGAAACACGAAAACATTAATTTAAAAATAAAGGTAATTACTAAATTTGTGGTGTGCAGCTGAAATTTGGAACATAGGTACAGTGTATATATTGGACATTAGCCAGAGTTTGTGAGTAAGAGTGAGAACTGTTATCAAGTACTCTAGGCTTAGTATATGTACCTTATCTGCTTTCACTAGCCTGGAGAGCTGTCATTGCATTGCCAACTTTGCTTGAGATGTTGCCTAATGAGATTTTTAAAGGAGGCTTTGGACGATGTGTTTTGTATGCTAGTGAGGAGAGAGTTCCATTTTTTAGCCACTGAACTACTATATAGTGCATCTCCAAAGCTATTGTAGCTGTTGGTGACTTCTAGTAGTAGTTTGCTTGATGATCTAAGAGGCCTTTTGGCTGAGTGATGTTGTACTAGGTTTTTGAGGGCAGGACACTTATTAGGGAGGTAATAGAATGACAGAGGCAGAGCTGATTGTAGGCTAGGAGGTTGGGCAGTTCAAGCCAGTGGAGCTGTCTCAAAGCAGTACAGTGATGAGTTCTATATGAGCAATTTGCAGCAAAGCAGGCAATTCTGTTATAGCAGGCTTCCATTTTGCTTAGTTCAGTTTTGTTAAGATTAGTCAGAATGGGAGATGCATAGAGAAGGGTGGATAGAAGTTGGGAGTGAGCAATGGCTGATCTTGTGTTGTTGGTAAGAAATGGTTTGATACGGTGGAGTGATCCCAGTGTGGCATGTACTTTTTTAATAGTTAAGTTGAGATGACTATCAAATTTTAGGTGGGAGTCTATGGTTATTCCCAATAGCTTAGCCTGTGCCACTGGAGTGATTGGAGTAGCATTTGTGGAGGAGATAGTGAATTGATGTTATCAGCGTTTTTGTTAGAACTGGTTATAATCATAAGCTGAGTTTTCTTTGGATTAAGGATAAGTTGGGCTTTGGTAAGATAGTTTTCGATGTCAGAGAATGTTAGTTGAGTTGTTTGCAGAAGGGTGGGGATATTTTGTGCAGCACAGATTAAGGTAGTATCATCTGCATACTGAATGATAGATGCATGCTGTGTGGAGGTATGGAGGTCATTTGCGAAAATTCTGAACAGTAGTGGTCCCAAGATAGAACCCTGTGGGACTCCTATAGTTATGGGCAGCTGAGGAAAGAGAGAATGTTCCCATTTCACAGCTTGGTACCTGTCAGTTAAGTAGCTTTGGAACCAGGTGAGAGTGGAATTTGATAGGCAATATTGGTTTAGTTTGTTTAGCAGGATTTGGTGTGAGACTGTGTCAAATGCTTTGGACATATCAAAAAAGAGTTAACACCTGCAGGCCTTCATTTTTAAGATGGTTTACTGTGTCTGTGAAGCATAGGAGGGCTGTAGTGGTACTATGGGCAGGTCTAAAACCATGTTGAGTAGGTGACAGGAGATATTTTAGCACCTGGGTATGGACACATTTATCTAGGATTTTGGCCAGGGGAGAGTATAGCAATGGGCCTATAGTTATTAAGTTCAGTGGGTGTAACATAGGATATTTTCCAGAGTTTGGGTACATAGTTTTCAACAACTGAGCTGTTTATGAGAGTGGAGATTGAGATAGCAAAAGCATCTGCTGTGAGTTTCAAGAAATAGCTGGGGAGTAGGTTGGCTGTTATTGATGAGGTTTTTCGTTTGGAGAGCATGCTTTTGATTGAGGTGGTGGAAAATGTTTTGAGGGTAAAGCTTGTATTAGTGTTATTTGTATTGGGGGGATAGTGAGGTTGGAACTGTCCTGTGATACTAAGGAAAGATTTGATTCACAAAGTGGGAGTTGAATTGTGTTTCTATGGAAACTTTAGTGTCAGGGGTGGGTGGTTTTGAGGTAGTCTTTTGGGTGGGTTTTAGTAGCTGGTTTACATTTTTCCAAAATTTTTGGGAGTTGTGTTGGTATTTAGTTTGTAATGTCATGTAGTAGGATTTTTTTTGTCTAGCCTAATGCATTTTTTTGCATGGTTCAGCAGTTCTTGGTACCTAGTTAGGCTTTCTGTTTCTTTGGTGTTTTGATAGTAAAGCCCAGGCAGTGTCTCTAAACTTGAGGATTTGTTTGGTTTCTTTACTAAGCCAGGGGTTTGTAGAGGTTCTAACCTTGATTTTGCACAATGGAGTAACAGTGTCTAGGTGTTCTAGAAATGTTTTGTTGAAATATGTTATAGCGTGGTCAAGTGGGAAGGTTTTTAGGGGGGGTCTAGTCACAGTTATAGAGTAGAGTATTGAGGACCTCAGGAGAGAATTTTTTTGTGTTTCTAGTGGATTTATAGTTAGTGGTTTTGCATAGGCTTGTTCTACTACATATAAGGTATATTATGTTGTGGTCACTTAAGGAATCTGGGAGACTGTCTGTGTGAGGGTACAATGTGGGGTTGTTAGGACGCAGTGAAGGAAGGATTCCCTTTTAGATTTTTATCACATCTAGTTGGAATTTGAACTAGCTGCTGGTTACCATGGAGATTTATTAGATTACTTGGTGGTTCTGATATACAGGTGAACCAATCTAGGTTGAAATCCCCCAGAATAAGGGTTTCTTGTGAGTATGTGGAAGAACACCAGGATAAGAAGTCTTCAAGGCTAGCAGGTGTATTACCAGGTGAAATATAGATCACAATCATGGTGATGATCTTTTTAGGGTGAAGTTGAAGTTGTGAGATAAGTATGTCCCAATTGCTGGGGGAGGGTATGAGTTTGGTGTTTGATGTAAAATTAAGTTGGACATATACAGTAAAGCAGTTCCACCCCCTATACGAAGTGCTCTCTCTTGTCTAATGATATTGTAGCTGGTAGAAAGAACTTCTGAGTTAGTTATGCTTTTATTTAGACAGGTCTCTGTTAAAGCAACTTTGTCTGGGGAGTAGTGTGCTATTGTGGCCTGGAGTTCAGGTATTTTATTTTTGATACTTCTGATATTAATATTTAGCATTAAGAGATGGTTGGTTTTGCTGCTGTTGTTGATTTGACCAGAGATGAAGATAGTGGGGTATTATGTATTGATAAGTGGGTTGGAAAAGTTTGTGTTGGACAGGATGGAGTTGGGCCTGGGTTGGCGTTGATGTCCCTACTTATGGTGAGCCTGGTGTTGAAATGGTGATACATATGTTTGAGTTTGCTGATGAGTGTGAGAAAGTATTGGGTTTTTTTAGAGAAGGAATGAGAGCATATCTGTTTAGTTTTGAATTGTTTATGCAGCTCTTAAACAATTGTGGGCAGATATTATTATAATGTGCGGTGTCTGTATATGAGAGTGCATAATATAGTGGTTTGCTACTAAGTTTTGGGATATTGCTAGAGTGATAACTTGTAGAGTTATGAAGAATTATAAGAAGACAGACTAGACTTAGTTGTGTGATAGTCATGGTTATAAAGTTTAAGTTGGTTCTAAGTGGAGGTGTGGATAGGAATTATAGGGTTGTAGTATATGTGGATGGGTAAGTAGTGTGGGGTGATGTAATAATGCCTAGAGGGAATGTGAGTGGTTGGGAGTATTGTGTGGTGTAGCAAGTGGGTGTGGTGTAATGTGATCGGACTTAAGGAGCTGTGATAGGTGGAGGCTATGTGAGGTTGAGATGTGGGTGTGGTTGAGATTACTATAAATGTAGAGATAGTGGGGGCGGGTGAGAATTGGGGCTAGGCAGGGGAGCGGAGCGAGCCAGAGCATTAGCGAGGGTGAACAGAGTGGGGCTGAGCCCACCAGGACAAATGTAGTGTGCAGCAAAAAGTAAGTGTTAGTTTACAAACCTGAACACTAACAAATTCCTGAGGTCTAATGGCTGATGACTGCTGACAAAGCCATGGGTGTTACATGAGCTGCACAGGAATAAATCAGCATACCCTGTGTAATAATAAATGTGCATGCTCATTATGAAACTACCATGAGTACACTGTACCCCACATCTGTGTTGATAGACCTTGGTACACATGTCAGCTGCAACCCTGATCTAGTGTGGGAAGGTAGACAGTCTACATCCTACATCTGATTACTAATGGCATTACATCAATAGCAATATATGTAAGAAATCCTCTATACCCATCCCTCATTGGACGTAGCAATGAATATAATCCTCCCCTTGATATGTACTGAACAAGACACCTGCGCCAACTTGACAGACCTCAGACATGTCTGAGTAATAAAGCCTTACAGGGCTATCTGTCGCTAAAATGGGATGACAATGCTGCACATGTTTATATAACATAGGATAACAGTTACCTGTTCCAGGAACCTCATTGTACAGTATGACATACATGGGACATGCTGCAAAGACAGATGCATCTCTCAAAGGTTGTCACTTCTCTGCAGCAGGGCTCAAATCCATGTCAAGCAGAGCACCTCCATTACTCTGTTCAAGGACAGGCTGGATGACTTGACGTGAAAACTTTATCTGGCATGAATCAGTCCTGGACATGTACGGTCCTTGCTAGACAAACCTTGGCCATGCGTTATATCTGCCTTTGAATAATATATTGGGATGTAACATCTGTACTTGTAAACACCATCAGGTCCATACCCTAATCACATCATATGCACCCTGGAACCTATGCCGAGGTACTTTCAAAAAAAGAAGTCTTACCATTCTGATGAGATTTGTCTTCATTGCTCACATAAAATCCTGAGATCTGAATCCGATGGGTTGACTTTGAATGTGTACCCAAATGTTTGTACTAAACAATCCTTAATGAGAAAGTTAGATGTATTATCAGAGCACATATAATTGTCTGAATTCACAGTCCTTACAAAAAACATCCAATATAAAGTAGATAAATTATTATGCTAGCAACTGATTGAATGGCTGCTTACAGTCTAAATGATGGTTACAATTAACAATTCAACAGCAGAAATGGAGGTAATAAGATCCTATTGATCCACCTGTGTATCAGACACATGGCTTTAGTATCCCTGAATCTAAAAAGATAGACAACAGGGAAGTGGCACAATTATAATCACTTGCACAGGGTGTTGTGTGGGGGTGCAGGAGGCCTAGGCTGACACAAAAGGCTGGCGAGTGTGTGTGTGAGTAAGCAACAGTAGCAGGCAAGATAAACCATGTGAATGTTGCGTGTGTGCGCGTAGGTGCCCTCAAAGTGACGTTGATGTCTGAGTGTCTGCATGAACACAGCCTAGCTCAGTGTTAGCTCTATGTGTCCGTATGTCAGACAGCTATGACCCATGCATGGTAGAGCTGACAGTTCATTGTCTCTGCCCATAAACATGTGAACTGGCTCTGCCAGGAGTTGCATTGGCACCTCCATGCCCAAGGTCAGATGCTGTGGTATGACCTGAAGGTGACAGATGTCTGCTGGATGTGCTGCCTTCATGGAAATGCCCAGGACTGTGACCCCATGGCCTGCTACATCTGGGTGTGGAGAGCAAACTCCCTGCTAGAGCAGTGGATGTACTGCCACTCTGGAAGTGTGATCAGGCATGACGACATTGGCTCTCAGTAGATGTAGTCATTGACCTATGCCCATGAGACTTATGCTCCCCTCCCAGCAGATGTTCCATCACAGACAAAATGCGTTCCATGACAGATACACTGCGGTTCCTCACAGATGCATCCCATTTCCATGTGTCATTCAGAGGCTCCATGGAATCAACAACACAGTGGAGGTAGTCACAGATGTCAGACTATGCTACATCTATAACCCTGAGCATTCTCCTGGAGTTCCTTTCTGAATGTGCCTGTACCTCCATGACAGCCCTAAACATTCTTTGAGTGACATGTGACTTAACACCTGCAACAAGGTGGGGAAGGAAAGCAGGCCTCCCATAAGTACCCATATCAATCCGTCTGTGTGGCACCTCGCCATCAGTTTGGCTATTGTCAGTGTCAACAGTCACTGAAGCCACAGTAGTAGCCACACTTCCCTGGTCAATGTCCTTGCCCTCCAACTGTCCAATATCTACAGCCTCAGTGGACTGGGTATGCAAGGCATACTGGCTGCATCTGGTGATAATAACAGGGGTTACTAGATGCCAAATTCTGTGAAAGAATCAGCTTCTTTTGACTAAGTGACATCAGGCGGCATAGGGGAAACAGAACCACTTCAATGTTCACCTGTGAGAAAAGGAAGGAAAACAGGAATAAATTAATACCTGCCCCACTATGCTGCAATAACCCACACCTGGGTTTGGGTAATGCTGGATTTAGCCACGGTTGGTGTGGTTTGGTCACGAGGATAAAGCCCGAGTGGCCAAACAAAGACAACCGTGGGTAAATCCAGCATTACCCACACCCAGGCGTGGGTTATTGCTGTTATACAATGACATTATTTAAGATAAAAACTAATTACTTTTCTTAAATGACAGTATTGTATAATGCCTCCTTGCTGCCCTTCCGCAGCTGTCTGGTATTCTGAGGCAGTTCTGATGTACAGCGCATGCGTATGCTTACGCAGTACATCAGCGCTGTTGGTAGAAGCAATGGAGAAAGCAAGATCTCCATTGCTTTTTACAAACTGTCTCACTATGTTAAAGGAGTTTAACATAGTGAGACAGCTTTAAAAAAGCAATGGAGAATCTCTGTTGCTTTTTTAAAGCTGTCTCGCTCTGTTAAACCCATTTAACATAGCGAGACACCTTTACAAAAAGCAACAGAGATAGGAAGATCTCTGATACTTTTTTTAAAGCTGTCTCACTATGTTAAACTCATTTAACATAGTGAGACAGTGTGTAAAAAGCAACTGAGATCTTGCGTTCTCCGTTGCTGTAAAAAAAAGAGTTATACTAATGGAAAAAGTCCGGGCGACCGGATCTTTTTTTGTTAGTATAACTCTGATTTACAACATGCACGCTGACCAATCAGTGTGCACGTTTTGAAATATTAATGGGGGGGGGGTCGTTGTATAATATATGTTAAGCAATTCAGACTGCTATCACTATTACAGACACTTATACCTCAAAACCTCTTAGAGTACGAATGTGGACAAAGCCATGGATAATGTGTGGACAAAGGCCCAAGAATAGGTACCATCGCAACACATTGTCTTAAAAACCTAGAAAGGTGATAGAATAACAGGTATGGCTTCACAATCACATTTATGATGCATATGCAGCCTGCATGTGAGATCTCTGACATTATGTTATGTCCCCAATCTTTAATGACCTGCCAATAGATTGCACCTCAATCACTATGATCATAAATATGGGCTAGAGGTATGAGTCACACATCTGGACATTCTGCAAATATCTGTACAGTTGACAATTATGCAGGCAGTACAGCAATCCATGCAATCCATACAGCAAGCCTGAGATGACACTTTAGCAGATATGCTGGAATATTTCTACATTAATGACATAAATGTATTCTGATTACCAACTGCAGAAGCCCCTGATATGTGAATTCCTGATGGTCCTGAAAATAGCAAAGGGAGAGGTTATGGCAACATCACCCAATTTAACAGTATAACATGGGGTAATACTTTTAATAATCTATATCTACAGTAACTGCAGTAACAAGAATGTGGATGACAACCCTAAATGACCTTAAAACCACAGCTATGTTAAATACCCTAACAAAAAAAGCAGCCTGTCACACACTAAACTATATTCACTATTACAGAATGAATGTTCCAGTATTCTACCAATGATCTAACAAAGCCTACCTGGAAACTCCTCCTGATATGCAGGAGTGGCACCCATGTCCATAACATACTGGCTGATGGATTGCTGGGAGCTTTTCTGTGTGTCAATGTTTGCCAGGAATTCTACAGTGTTGGTGCGTGTAATGAGTTACGTCAGTATTGTAAAAGTGAAACATGTCACAAAATGTACAGGTAACTTGCAATATTTAATTATTTGCACTGAATGTCTAGATTTTGGATCCATATATCAGGTCTATATCTCGTACCTTTGTGGTAGTCTGTCATATCACTGGAAATCATTGAGGACTGAGGTCAGTGACTGAAGGCACACATCTGAGTTTCAGACTTCATATCTATGAGAATAGTCATGCTAATGCATAACCTGTTATTCTATCCACTTCCGAAGTATGTATGAGCAATGTGTAAAGAGGGTCCCTATTTATAGGCCTTTCCCCCATTAATTGTGACTCTGCCAAGATTCCCTGCTCTAAGAAGTTCAGAGGTATGGAGTTGGATGCCTATTGCTGCTTGCTACAAAGGTGTTTGTGTGAAACACAGGGTTAAGGCACCCATTCTATGTTTGACATGTGTATCAGATGGTGAATTGGATTGTAGAACAATGTGGGGATATTTCCTGTGTAGTTACGGAGTCTAGTACTGTATGTGAAACACTGATTTAATATTCTTCCTGTTATCACTTTTTTATCTCAATATTTTGAGGTTGCACATTGCTGTGCTTAGCTCAAATGTCATTAGCTATGCATAGCTAGTTTGCTTGCACAGCAGCATTGCATAAACTGTAGAAGTGGACCACCCAGGTAGCAGATGGGAACCAGACATCTAAAAATAAAATGGGATGCTTTCAATTAATGTCAGTCTGCATAGCACAAACCCGCTAAGCACCGTTGCGCTGCATGTAAGAGTGAGAATCTCAGGAGATATATTGCTGTAGTAGATATTCATGTAACTTCTCCTGTGGCTGCTGATGTTAAGTGTTTTCTGAAGTTCACATGGTCCTGATACAAGGATTGCAACTTATATTTTACTAACGTGTCCTTGCATTAGATTACAGTGCAATTAAACATACACTTGTATTCTTTAATCCTTCTACATGCAACAGCTGTGAGTGTAGGACTACCATGTATAAGGTCCATGGTTCACATCTCTATTTTTTCAGTAGTGTCCCACCTCATATTATAGTCGCCCTGAGTTATAGCAGTTGCCTGGTATTTCTCATATCCTGAGTATTTTCCTGATACATGACACAGTAATATTGTCAGTTGTGGAATGATATAATAATATCTGTGTTAATGAACTTCATTTTATTGTTTCCCATCATGCAAACATGGGCAGCATATTTGCATGATGGTAGACAGTGAGCACCATATTCAAATGTTACAAAGTCCAATAGGGTGCGTTCACAGTATTTGTCATAAGTGGACTTGGAGGAAAAATTCATGATGCATTGGTGTTCATTTGCATTGGACATGTCTAGTGTTCAGGGAGAGATTCTGAAATTTTGGTTGCAAAGGTGGAGTGTGCAGGGGTCCAAAGTGTTTGCTGGATGCCTAGTGAATAATTATGGTCCCTGGCTGTTGCAGGAGCACTATCATGGGTCCGATTACATATCGGATGCAGGGAATAGTTTGGCCTGGGATCTGACTAGTGTTACCGGTATCCCCCACTCTGGCGAACAGTGTAGAAATCACTACAGAGACCTCAGGATGAGGAACAGGGATACCCTCAACCATTAGATCGAGGAATGCAGGAATGATGGCACCCCGCAGATGTGTAAGTATTACTTACAGGCACTGCTTGTAGGAGATAGCAGCTGCGTATGTTCATTATTGGCATCCGTAATGGTATTCTGTTGTGTTCTGTTTTTCCCACAGCTGATGCAGACAGGGCACTGAATGTGAGGACCTATGAAGGAAGAATGAGAAAGATGAGAGATGCAAGTGGTATGTACGCTTCCAACAGTACTGTTATTATAGCATTATAGGAGTAAATACAGCTTATTGTCATAAAATCTTGTATCACTTTGAGTATGCATTTTTCAATTGTAAAGCAAAAGCAAGCATGTATTAGTATGGTACTTAGAACAACAGTCTAGTATTACAGAGTAGACAGGTGTGGCAATTTAGAAAACCACACATCCAAAGTAGGCAGTACTTGTTTAAGTTGGCATAAATATTGCAATGTAAAGTGTGACCTATATACCAGGGGCAACAAGATCATGCTGCAGATTGTCATTATAACAGTGGACCTGTATCTATAAACTGTAAAAGGAAAGAGTGCTGGCATTATGCTGTATTACAAAGGAAAGTACAGTATTACAGTAAACACTGCTTGTGGGTTTGAATACCACATTCCCCATGTTTAAAAAAAGCTATTTAGAATACTGTTTTAGGATATCCTCAAAAAATGTACAGTACTGCTACGTATTCATATTCATAGCATTAGAAGTGCAGACCTCTATAGCTATGGCTCGTTTGGCCTGCTGTCAAATGTAATCAGTGTACATGGAACATGCATATCTGCAGTATATGCCCCAAGAATGATTGTTGGATGTGAAATGATCTGCACTATAGTGTGTCTGTGTTCAAAGTCGTAAAGGTAGAACTTTATGATATTGTATGTAAAAGATATCAAGTATGTTTGTGTTGGAAACAGGGTAGTATTCAAAGTAGTAAAGGTAGTTATTAGCATTTTATATTATTATACATAAAATGTATCACAACATTGTACATTATTTGTAGATATTTTTGTATATTATCTGCATGGTTACTAATGTCATTTCTTTTTTCCTCTCACCCAACTCCTCAATGTTTTTTATGTTATTTATATTTGTTATTATTATTTGTATTGTTATTATTATATGATGTATATAATAATAATTTTCATTATTGTAATTCTTTTTTATTACCCATGATTTGCTTATTATGTATAATTTTCTTGTTTTTACTGTTAAATACCTTTTCATTTCATATTTTTTCATTGTTTGTAATTCTATTATTTTTTTTTATTGATTTATTATTATATACTTACATTTTATTTAATGATATCATGTTCATTATTTTGTGTTCTGTTTTATTTTGTTATGGATTTTTAATTGTATTTATGTTATTACTACAGCACGGCAGGGTAGGCTAGTTCCATGTGGTCCACCTACACTCCCTCCACTGGCTACGACACCAAGGCCCAGCATTTCTGGGCTGCAGCCTGGCAGCACCCCTCTTGCAGCCACTGCCCTACCTGGACCCTCAGGTAGTTCTGCCCAGAGGATAGACTTGTAGCTTCCTCTGGGAGCAGAGGCAGAGGGGGTGATTTTGTCACCCAAGCTGAACTGCCAGGTCTGGTGTGTAGGATTGTATGCCACACAATTGGTGCAGACCTATCTGAATTTTGACTGTCACCCCCACAGAGAGGGATGACAACATAATCATTTGAGGGTGCTGTACAGGGTGCAGTACTCATATCTGGATTCTACCTCCTCAAGGTTGGCTACCACCTGGCTCTAATACAATTCCCTATCTGCTTTCAGCCTCTGGTGAACTTCTCAGATAAGCTGCCAGTATTGTTCATAGTTGGCCTGTTTCCATTGGGCTACAAGATCCAGGCACTCATCAGATATACATGGTTGCTTTCAGCAGCAGATGGGTGGGCATAGAGATTTTGATCATTCCATGATGGAGTTTCATATCTGCTTTTCTGCCTCATCCATGTCTTTCATTTCAGACAATGCTGCAAACCAGTTTGGCAGTGTGATCTGGAATTCCTGTTTGCAGGCAGGGGCAATCAGTTGCTTCCTGTCCAGCCTGGCTGGCGGAGGTGACTTGCACTTTGCACTCTGCAAGTGAAGCTGTACCACAGCATGTACAAGGCAATGATGGTTTTGCATAATATGGATATCCTTGAGCAATGATCAAAAATGAGAGTTGACCAGAATGTAGTCTAATATGACTGATTCCTCACCAGATGGGTTTTGCCATTTCAGCTGGTGTTTGCAGGGATGCTGGAAATGGCTATTTCCCACAAGGAGATTATTTGATGCAGCAAAGGACAGAAGGCACAGGTCATTATCATTTGTGTTTCAATGGCAAAATCTACCCATCATTCCTTCCCAACCAGAAATGTCCTTGCCGATGTGAGCATTGAAGCCTCCTGCCAAGATAATCATCTTGGTCTGTGGGATTGAATCCAGCATGTATTGGAGCTGGTTTTAGAAATTATCCATATCTGGGTTCAGACTCATCTCAGTTGGTGCATAGATGGACAGAATCTGTGTCCCCATGGTACCATCAATGGTGAGCACTGACAGGTGGTCGGATTTTGGTTGCAAAGCTATTATGCATCTTGCAGCCCAGCTATCCACAATAAACCCAATGCTAGCCTCTCTCTTCTCACCACTAGAGTAGTACAGTGTCATTGTTTCATTGGCTATAGGTGGTTGGATGGTCAGTGTTGCAGATCCAGTGAGTAGTATCTCTGACACTGCAGTGATTGAAATTTTGCCTTTCATGAATTTCTTGGCAAATGATTTCCTTTTGGCCAATGTGGTGCCAGGTTTGAACATTCCATATGGCAAAACAGATTTCTAATTTCAGTTTAATGAATTTCCTTGGGCCATTAGCTCACTTTGCACCAGCACCCTGGATCCTCAGTGCTGGCATATTGGCTGACCCAGGTGTGGTAGCATAAGCAAATAAGTTTGTTCAAATTTCCATGCAGATTCTTGCCTGATTTCCCAGGTTTCCCAGTTCTGGTCACTGTGGCGGGGTGACCACCCTTCTCCTTTTGCAGCCAGGCTTGGGATTGTCCTTGTTATGTAAACACTCATATACACATACACATATGCAGAAACACACATAGATGCATATGCACAAATGTGCACACCCACACACACACACACACACACACACACACACTTACATGCACACACATATGCATGCATACAATCACACACACACACACACACACACACACACACACACACACACACACACACACACACACACACACAACTCACAAACACACTGACAAAAATATAGAATATGCATTGACTAGAACAGTGTTTGTGGGTATAAAAAAGAGTGACTGAGCAAATGTGTGAGCATTTGTGTGAATAAAATATGGTTGGAATAAAGGTTTGCATAGTGTAAGTAAGTTGGAGTATGCAGTAATATGATTGACTGAAAAGGTGTTAGCACTGAAGGTGTGCAAAACTGCATTATAGCAGTTAGTGTATGTGTATACATTTTCATAGG